>NC_090125.1:442500-742500 GCF_023973825.1 Plasmodium brasilianum
CTAATGAAGTAATTCATAATTTTTTATACAATAATTATATTTTACTACAGTGATTTATGTACAAAGTAACTATCGTTTTGTCTGCACAGATTATCGTAATGATTGCGACTTAAATGTGGTTATTTTTATTTTTATTTTGATTATTATTTTATTTTATTTTATTTTTTATTTTTATTTTTATTTTTTATTTTTATTTTTTTTTTTTTTTTTTTTTTTTTTTTTTTTTTTTTTTTTTTTTTTCGAGCTATGTTATTTTTTTTTTGGAAACATCTTAATTATTTTTATTGTTCGTTTTGTCTTTTGTTTGTATAAGCTTATAGAACAAAAAAAAAAAATAATAATAAAATAAAATATAATAAATTGATAAATTAATAAATTAATAAACTAATAAACTAATAAATTAATAAATTAATAATATAAATAAACTAACAAATAAATAAAATAACAGATAAATTTATTAATAAACAAACACGTAAATAAATAACTAGCTAAATATGTTGAGGACTGAACATTTAAGTTAATAAAAATACGAGAAACTTCTAAATATATATGGCACATTTGCTCAATGCTTCAAAAAATGAAAAAGACACATATGTTTCAACCAAATTTCAAAAAAAGGATAGCTCTAAAATACGTTTTGTCAATTTTTCCGTGCACACATTACGTCTTTTCCCCTTTTTGAATAAAAATTCACTTTTTTTTTTTTTTTTTTCTCTCTCTCTCTCTCTCTATATATATATATATATATATTTCCTCTATGTACGATTTAATTTACTTCCTCTGCTTACTATTCTTCTCTTGTTAAATATATTTCTCCTGCCTGCGCTGCTTACGATTGTAGTGTAAAGGATAAAATTCGTCTTTTCTTTCGTAAGTCTCAAATTTACCTGTACTGTTCAGAACATATAAAGCAAAGTAGGTCCTACCAAATTTTCTATTTCTTAAACCAATTAAATTATAAACCTTGTGTGGTAACATTTCTATTTCTTTTGGATATTCAATAAATATAAGACAGTCATTATCAAATAATTCACTTTCTGAAATACTGTGTATAAGTTTGCTGTATACAATTTGTTCATAGGGAGGAGTAAAAAATGCTAAGTGAAATTTCTCTTCTATATTAAATTTAAAAGGATTATTTAATAATTCTATTGCATCAGATCGAATAATTTTATTATCTAAATGATGTATATTACATAATTTTAAATTTTCATAAATTGTTCTACAAGAATTTAAAGATAAATCTACAAAAGTTATGTTTTGAATGCCTCTAGAAATACATTCAATACCTAAGTTACCACTTCCACTAAATATATCAATTACGTTTATATCAGTACAACTAAATAAGCTCATGTGAGATAAAATGCTAAATATTGATTCTTTTACCTTACTCATCATTGGTCTTGTATAAGTGTCAGGAGAAAAAATTTTCTTGTTTTTAAACTTTCCTTCATGAATACTTAAAATTTTTTTTTTTCTATAATTTATATTTATTGTTTCTCTATATTTTTTTATTTTACAAAATTTATATTTAGATTTTATCTTTCTATTTGGTAATCTTCGGATACTTAATTCTTCCTCTGGTATTCCATATAAGTCCTTTTTCATTATTCTTTTTTCCCTTTTATTTGGTACCTCCATTTTGTTTTTACTCTTTTCTGTCTCGTCATAGTTCTGTTTCTCATTCCTATCACGACAGATTTTACCTCCACTCTCGCCTTCAAATGCTAAGGCAGGTATGTCATCACTATCAAGTCGTTCTGCAGTCATCCCATATCCCTCTAATCGCTCTGCAGTCATTCCATCACCCCCTAATCGCTCTGCAGTCATTCCATCGCTTTCGAAATTTTTCTCAATTTCGCTGTTCCCTTTAATAGACTTCTTACCTCCGATGGCGTTGTTAGAAAAAGCCCCTAAAAAAAAGGAGTTCTCTATTTCAACTGTCACAACGTTTTGGAGCTTATTTAATGGATTCCAATTTTTTATATTAGAACGACCGTTTTTGCTAAAACAAAAAAAAGGTTTGTTTACAAAAAGCACATATTTGATATACTTTACCGTGTTAATGTTCTTCTCTTGTGGATAAAATTTACTTATAATGGTATACTTATTATTTCTTATATAATTTGCACAACAAATTTTTGTATTTATATTTGGAAAAAGAACAAAAACACTTATTAATAGAAAAATGAGTGTACCAATATATTTTAAAAAGACCATTTGTTATATACATATACTGTAATATATACATATACTGTAACATATACATATACTGTAACATATACATATACTGTAACATATACATATACTGTAACATATACATATACTGTAACATATACATATATATATGTTACAGTATATCTGTTTTTATTATTCTTCCAAAATTGCATTTTCCATCTGCTTCCGTTCGCTAAACTACACTATACTACACTTTTGTACACTTTTGTGCACTTTTGTACACTTTTGTACACTTTTTTTTTTTTTTTTTTTTTTTTTTTAACATTCTCTTACAATGTTGTGTCACAAAATGCAATGGAAGCGCTACAAAAACATCCCTTTTAAAATTCATTTATTAATTTTATTAATTCCATTTTTTTATATTTTTCTTTTTTTTTCTCTTTTTTTTTTTTTCTTTTTAGTCACTGCAATTTAAAAAAAACAACTCGAGAGACAGAGAAGAAAAAAATATCTCACTTGTGCACATATGCGTGTATATTTATGTATGTACACATACATGTATACAATAAATCCATTTTGTATATGCTATCATTTTCGAAATTGACAAAATGATTTACTTAAAATGTTCAGAGTGTTTAATTGTATTAATCAATGAAATAAAGATGGTACTTGTATAATAAAGCATAAAAAGGATGAGCAAAATATGTAAAATGAAAATGGGAAAATATATGCGTAAATCATGAGCTCTAAATTATAATCGGTCATAAGCAGTCATATGCATTCTTAAGCAGTCATTAGCAGTCTTAAGCAGTCATTAGCAGTCTTAAGCAGTCATTAGCAGTCTTAAGCAGTCATTAGCAATCATTAGCAGTCAAAGTATAAACGTAAGATAAAAATGGGGAAATGAAAGTGGTAGCATAAAAGCGATAAAACGATGAGGTAAAATACAGGAATAACAATAAAAGGAAGAAACGAAAGCAAATAAAAATGATAGCCCTAAAGGTACAATGCGCCTTTTTCTGTTTATCTATTCCTCGTGAGTTAATACGCGTAAATTAAAAAAGTAATTGAATGCAGCATTTATGAGCCAGTGTACGATTTATACTTCTACAAGTATTAAGGATAAAAATTAGAAAAAACAGTAAAAACTAAAATCTGAATTGTGACAAACGCTTTCCCCTTACTACTTCGTAAGGGAAATAAAGCGAATAAACGGTTGGATTAGCAGTTGGATGAGCAGATGAACCACTAATATGATGTAAAAAAAAACTAAAACAAAATACTAACTCAAGGCTAACAATACATATATTGATAATGAGAGTCACATCACAAGGTAAATGTAACAATAAAGAGTTAACATATATGATAATAAGAATGTAGTGAAAATAATTATTAAGCAGTATGCTGAAGTTGAGTGTATGCCAGTGTACATATACAACCGCTTACACATATATACTTGTCTTCTTCGAATATGGTAGATCAAAAAATTTCCCTAAAAACTCGCTTTTGTATAATTGTGCACATAGGTCTCTCATCCTTTGAGTGGACTTCAAAAATTTCTTCTCATTTTGAGTCCTTTTTACTGAACGAATTGGAATTAAAGAAAGAGAAGTGAAGAAATGTGGAAATGTAGAAATGTAGAAATGTAGAAATGTGGAAATGTAGAAATGTGGAAATGTAGAAATGTGGAAATGTAGAAATGTAGAAATGTGGAATTATAAAATTATAACAAATAGGGGATAAAGGTATAATGAGATACATTTAGGACAATGCACAGTTTGGTAAATAACGTAAATTTGTATACACTTGTGTATATGGGGTTATTTGGAAATGACAAAAATATACGAAAAAGTAAAAGAAAAAGTAAACGAAATAGTAATCGAAAAAGTAAACGGAATAGTAATCGAAAAAGTAAACGAAATAGTAATCGAAAAAGTAAACGAAATAGTAATCGAAAAAGTAAACGAAATAGTAATCGAAAAAGTAAACGAAATAGTAATCGAAAAAGTAAACGAAATAGTAATCGAAAAAGTAAACGAAATAGTAAACAGACACATGCGAGAAGAGGCGACTAAATGAAGAGCCGGATGTACTAACGTACAAGAGCTATATAAAAGATCACAAATAATGAGCACTACATTTTTTTTTTTTTTTTTTTTTTGTGCTTACTGTTTGTCAATCGTAAAGTATCCAACATTATGTTTTTTAAGTGAACCATTAAACTTAAGAAATATATCTCCAATACTTGTAAATAAATTGGAATAATCTGAAAAAAAAGAGTGAAAGGAAATGCACGAATATTGGAATTTTTTGTACATTTTAAGAGGAAAAAATAAAAAACAGCAAAGCGGTAATATGGAAAAGCAACAATGCAACAAAACAGACTAACAAATAAGTGGAGTCTCATTTTCTTCTGCAATTATTAAGGGTACGGGAAAAAAAAAAAAAGAAAAAAAAAAAACTTACAGTGACTATATGCAACTACGACATAATAAAGGGAAAAATTCAAACCCGGCACATGTGACGGCACAGTAATAATTAATTTCTTCATTCCTGTAATATAATTAAAACTTAATTTCCAAGTAGGGGCATCCACAGGATATTTTAATTTTTTCTTACTTACTATATTAGCCAGAGACTCCATAATCACCTCAGTTATTTTTGGCTCATTTTCAATATAAGCCATATTATCACGTTCTAAACTTATACTTAATATATTTATTTGATATTTATGAGAAAACTGTTCAAATATTAGATTGATGCCAGAGAAATATTTTTTAAATGAAAAAGATTCATCTTCATACATTTTTTGAAATTTTTTTCGTAATTTAATATAGTTACATACATTTAACGTATTTGATTTACAGAAGTTATAAAGTAAATTCCATTTAAATACTTTTTCAAATTTATCATCAAAAAAATAATAAGCCTTTAATTGATAGTCCCCTAATACATCTTCTTCTTTTAACATAAATGATCTTCTATACCTTTTGGAATATCTGTTAACTTTCTTTTTCACTGTTTTTATAGTACCTTTAACCTTATTTACAGCATTTGTTGCATCACTTGTCCGTATATAACCGAATAGACACAGACACAGAATTATGTACAATTTTTTCATTATATTCTTTTTCTTTTAAAACGGGAAAATTTACGATGATAAAGCGGAAGAGCGGCAGAAAATGGAATAAAATTAAGGGAAATCAGAAAATAAAAAATATGCAAAAATTGGGATAAATTGTTAAATATTGCTTAAATTGTTCACGATTACGGGAAGGTAAACATGCGGACGTCTAAAATTACCAAATAGAAAACAAAAGCAGCTTAACGAATATTTCAAAAACACCTATACTTTTAAGACAAATCCTTGAGTTTCTATTAGTTTTCCTTTGTTATATTTCATATTTGTTCGTGCAAGATTGTTTGCATAAATATGCGCAAAAAAAATAGGGTTACAAGTAGGTATATATACGCGTATATAAGCTTACGTCCTACATACTCACATGTATGTATGAATGTATAAACATATGAGTACGCATTTGTAAGTATATATATGTAAACACATAACATATGCAGGTTATACGCTTGTAAAAATACACGCATTCTTAATAAAATATAGGCACTAGTTTGCACATAAACATTTACAGATGAAACAAGTTGGGATTTACTTAAAAGTGTTTTGCAGTATGTGCACATACAACTGCTATTTCTTGCGTGCAGATTTTAACTGTAGAAATAGCGAGTACCAAGAAAAAAAAAGAAAAAAAAGACAAGTCCTAATGCGTACATACGTACGTACTTATATATATATATATATATATATATATATATATATATATATATACATATATATACATATGTATATGTGTTCGTATATATCCTCCTTCCACACCCAAGTAGAAATTACAAAAAGGAAGAGAAAGAGAAAAGAGGTTATAATTTTAATTTGAAAATTTCAGCCATGCATTACTGTAGTATTTGTTCTATTTAAATGAGTTCAGCAAATTACTACTGTATAAGACTCTTTAGGTGTAACAGAAGTTTGAATGGTCCATACGGTAAATAACATTTAGCATTTTTCTGCATTGTTCATATGATAAATACCATTATTTTTATTATTTTTTTTTTAATTGACCTTTTAGTAGTTTACGCTTTTTTCTATTTATTTCTCTTATGTGTAGGAAAATAAAATGCATCGTAGTAAACCTTACGTTCATTTTTATGTCCAAGCACTATTACGCGTAATGCTAACACTTGTTATTACGAACCGCTTATATATATATATATATATATATATATATATATATATATATATATATGTATCTATAAATGTGTGCACATGTATACATATATGTGCTCCTACGTGGTCATTTATTCTTTCCTTATACGAAATGATGAAAAAGCGTAGCAGGTATACAAAATGGAAATTATGTACTTGGTGAAAAGTACCTATTTTTAACAGGCTTATCATGTACCGTAAAATGTACATGTATGTATATATACATACTTACATGCGTACGTACATACATGTATACATATATACGCATGTAAGTGGAATAGGAATCGGAAAACGTGCAGCTAAAGGTTCATTCTTCAAATGGAAGTGCAAAATTTTAAGAGAATTTTTCAAAATGTTTGTTTAAAATGTTGACACGTTTTAACCGAATTATCGATCAACTTTTTGAAATTTACATCCTTCATACCTAAACAGAACTTTGTGCGTGCTTTCATATACATATATAACTGTGCATGTATTCATGTGTATATGCTTTCATGCATATATACTTTCATGTACGCACATATTTATATACGTATCCCAAAGATATCGGTACGATAATGTATGTACTCTCCCCTTTACTAAGTTTTAAAACTTAATAAAATGGCAGAACATTTTGAAGAACAGTTATGTACACCTGTTGTGTTCATCTTAGGTGCATATACTTAAGTGTAGTTAAAAATTTTTCCAAATTGAAAAGAAAATAAAATAAAAAAAAAAAAAAGAAAGAAGGAAGAAAGAAAGAAATAAGGATGAAAAAAAAAAAAGTAAGAAACACTGAAAAATTAACAGGTAACTCTTCAAAAAAGGTAAAGGTACCGCATAATTAAGAAATTATTCTTCATATTGTTGTCCAATGACAGTTATAATGCTATATATTTTTTACACCAGAAAAGGGGTGTATCCCAAATAAGTATATTACAAAATTAGATATTTATACATGTACACATGTAATACTTTTATATATGTCCATATATATAAAATAATAAAACGTCTGCATTATTCCGAATTTGTGTCTGTTTTTGCTCGCTAAATAATTATTTAGCAAAATGTATTAACAGATCATATTTTTGAACAAAATAAAATTATTGCATAAATTCAAAATGGGAAAATTTTTCCAGATTTTCAGAATATATATAAAATTTCAATACTTAACAACATGTACCAGTCTTTTTTATCGCTTTAAAATATGTTCGTAGCAATGATAAAAAGTAGTAATGAAATTTTATTTTTTCAAAATGGTACGCAATTTACTTTTTCTGGTGAACAATACGCCAAAAAAAGGATAATATGAAACATAGTTTATTTCATATTCACATATATGTATGCAAGTTATACTTATGTTTATGCGTATGTTTATACGTATGTTTATATGTGTGTTTATGTATATATTACGTAGTACATTGTGCACGGAATGAAATTTCTTTTCTATTTATAGTTTAAATTTTTCGTTCGACCACCAGAGTAACGAAGAATAACGAAAAAATTTTAGCTAGTAAATAATTATATTTCTATTAAATGTTTTACTTTATATCTTTTTTTGTTATTGCTCTTCTATTTTTTCCGCTTTTCCTTTTTTTCTTTTTAATATCTTTCTTTTTCATTTATTATTTATTATTTATTCTTTATTGTTTATTGTTTAATGTTTATTGTTTATTGTTTATTGTTTATTGTTTATTGTTTATTGTTTATTGTTTATTGTTTATTGTTTATTGTTTATTGTTTATTGTTTATTATTTATTGTTAACTGTTTATTGTTTATTGTTTATTGTTTATTATTTATTGTTAACTGTTTATTGTTCATTGTTTATCTATTGTTTATTATTTATTATTTCTTTTTTTTTCTTTTTTTTTTTTTTAATTTTCCAATTTTTAACTTTTAATTTTTAATTTTTAATTTTTGTTAGTTTGTGCTTACACAGGGAGTGTACTGCTATGCATTTATATATATACCTATTTTTGTACACCCGTATATATACATACTATATATAAATACGTGCATTTTAAAATACAAGGTAAATATGTACGTACGTGTGTGTTTGTAAACCTATGTTTATATACACTTTTACGCTGTGTCTGTATGCTTTTGTCGCACTATGTTTGGTGTTCATTTTTATTTGCCTTTTTCATTTGCCATATTTTCAAATTTTTTTTTCGAATTATTAGCATTTATGCATTAGCTGTTATGTATTAGCTCATATTTATTACGAACCATTTTTTACCATCTACGTATTACCAACAATTTACTACCACCTACTTATTACCTATTACTCGTTGTTTGTTATTTTCTGCTCATTATTTTCTGTTCATTATTTTCTTCTCATTATTTTCTGTTCAATATTTTCTGCTTACGATTTACCATTCTCCCAAGTTATGCTTTCAAAATATGATTTTAATTTTGTTTCCCACTCAGATCTGAGAGTATGAAAAGTGCACTTACGGTTTTGTGCAATTTTCGACGTAAAAAAAAAAAAAAAAAAAATGAAATATTGAAGCTTGTGCAATTTAGAAAAAAATAAAAATATATGGGTGTATGTGAATATATTAAGCATATTAAACATATACACACATATATATATGCGCGCGTGTGTGTGTAAGTAAAAACCCCCTTTCAAGTTGTAAATCGTATTGAGGGCAATTTACATTTCTTCCTCTCTTGCCGAGTCGATAATGAAGAGAAAAAATATAACGATTTTTTTGTATTCACTAATTCTGGTGGTTTTATGGCCTAATCGTATATACGATATAGTGGTTTCACTGTCCTTAAATAAAAGAAATGATTTAAAAATATTTGACAATAATACAGTAAAGACATCTACAGTTGTATATCAGATGTCGAATGAAAAATTATATCTAGGTGAAGAACATTTCAGCAATGTAAAGAAGTTACAGAATATGTTTATGGTATGTTTTAAATCGGATAAAAAAAAAGACGTATTAAAAGATATAGGTATTTTAAATATAAAATTTTTATTATATGAAAATTTTAAGAAAAATGTATATGATAATATAAAACTTTTATTTAATTTTATAAAAGAAAATTTTGCATATTTAACTAAAAGAATATCAGAAGAAAAAAAAAATAATAATTTAAATGAAACAGATTATATTGAAAATGATAATTTATTAACTTTATTAGAAGACGTGGTAAGTAATGATGTTGAAAAAAATGCTAAATATTTTGAAAAATTAATTCAATTTACAAGCTTAAAGAAATGCTTCGAAATATCCATTTCATTGAATATTGAAGATAACAAGGAACCAATTGTTCTATTATGTGAAGTGGATACTAATAATAATCGTATTAATTTAAAAATTAATAATAATTTACCACAAGATAATATTAATCAGATTAAAAAGAAAAGTACTTTATCACGTAAACCAAAAGGGTCCTTTTTAAAAAGAATTATAACTCCATTAAAATCTAGTACCTTATTTTCTAAAATGACCAAAAGAATGAAATGGCCATTACATTATTATAAAAACTTATGCTATAAACATAATTTTGAAGTTGCTTCTGAAAATTGGGTTAACTATTTCTATAATCATAATGAAACGTTATGTCATGTTCAGACAGATGGTACTGGTGATTGTTTATTTTTATCCTTACAATATCTTCTAGAAAAAAATGAAATTACTACATATAATGTTAATATTAATTCAAATGTATCAGAAAGTTTATTTATCCCTTGGTATATTAAAAATGCTAGGAAAAGAAATGATACCTATTTTAACGTTACTGATTTGAGGTATATAACCACTTTTTTTGTCATAAAATATTTCCCTGGGTATTCACAAGATTCTGAAACTAATTCTTTTCATATTAATGAAAAATTAAATTTACTTATAAACCTTGAGCTTACCAATTATTATTTAAAAAAAGATCTACTTTATAGAATGATGAAACCAGATAAGTTTATTGATCAAAATGGTAAAAACGTTTTTTCTATGTTCTCAAGTTATATGAATAAGTATTTGCAATTAGGAAAGCCCCAACTATCTGCTCCAGGGAACACCGATTCCAGTCAACCGCATGATATGCTTTCCCCCAGTGGAAGCAGTAGCGGATATGTAAGCAGCAGCGATGGTAGTATGGACAGCAGTAACGACGGCAGTATCGACGGCAGTATCGACGGCAGTAACGATGGAAGTAACGATGGAAGTAACGATGGAAGTAACGATGGAAGTAACGATGGAAGTAACGATGGAAGTAACGTTGACCTTAACGATGGCAATAACGATGGAAGTAACGATGGAAGTAACGATGGAAGTAACGTTGACCTTAACGATGGAAGTAACGATGGAAGTAACAACTACAACAAGAACAAGAACAACAACAATAACGAAAATAATGATGATAATGACAGTGATGATAATGCCGACGGTAAGAAAGTAAACCCAGATAATAGTGGCTTCAGTGGAAGCAATGGACGTGCCGATGTTGACGGAGGTAAAGGGAGTAGTGCTATGGGGAGTGAACAAGGCGAAATGTACTCTAGGTTGTTTAATAGCTTGCAAAATCTACCTTTGTCCAATGCTCGTTCACGTATTGATCATCTGAAGAGTACTATATCAGAAAAACGAATTAGGAACAGCTCGAACACTATATCTAGTATTAATGAAAGTGATACAGATATGAACTTGTTTAAAAGGAAAAATTCATCGAACAGTGTATTATCATCTCCATCAGAGGAAAAAGCAGTGTCCTTTCATAAAGTAGAGCTTGAAACAAAGGGAAAAAAAAGAGGTAAAGAAAATTTTTTTAGAGTAACATATACCCCAAGGAAGGATTCTGAAAATAAAAGTACGACCCCTATCGAAGAATCTGCTACAAATGAAGAGTCTATTTCTAAAAAGCATAAGTATAAAAAGAAACATATAGATAATGAGGATGTACATAATGAAGAAATTAGTTCAGAAGGTAATGAAACGAAATATCATAGTTTTATAATACCGCATATGCCAGATGGAAAGAGTTATAATAATGAAAAGGAAGTTATACAACTTAAAACTAATGCGAATAAAGGAATTTTACAAAATTCAGATAAACAGTCCATACTAAGGGGTACTACTGTGGAAGAGTTGTCAGGGGAAGAGAGCATGCATAGTCTAGGAGATGATTCTCTATCTAGTTCTAGAGAATCCATGTTTACAATTGAAGATAACAGTTCTGATGATGAAACCGATGTGAATAGCTCAAAGGAGGGAGAGCAAGATGAGGATAAAAATAGTAACACTACTAATACTAACGATGATGAAAAGTATGATACTATTTTAGAGGATGTTCACGAGAATGGATATAGGATGTATGAATTAATATTCTTTAAAATTGTGTCCTTATCAGCTAATAATTTAACCTATGATGAATTAAAAAAATTAAAAAAAAAAAATCTGAAAAACTTATTAGGATCGAACAAAGTATCAAAAGTAATTGGATCACATATATTTAAAAATAAAGTTTCAGTAGGATGTATTTTACCGTATTTTAATTTAGAAAATATTAAAAATAAATTAAATAACCCATTTACAAAGAACAATTATGCAAATTCTGACTTGTTCATAATAATAATTGAAACAACATTTAATAAAAAAATAACAAGAAAAAAAGATGGATTAGTAACTAATAGTTTACTATTAAAACATAATGGAGATTGTATATCCTATTGGTCAATTAAAAATAATGATTATCATTTTACTTGTGATAATAAAGTTATACAAACACAAACCATTCAAGAAAAAGCATCCGCTTTTTTTTATGAAAGAACAAGACTTGGTCATACACACTGGGGAGATGAAACAGATTATGATGCATTTCAAAAAATGTTCAATATTGGATTAATTACCTTTATGAACAACAATACAAAATTCTTCTTCTCAAGAAATAATTTTGATGAACACCCTCTTTACTTTTTAATCTATTTTTACTCTGGTATTCACTTTGAGCCAGGGATACATATAACTGTTAAGGGTCAAAAGGAAAGTCATCATTCGTCGTATGACCAAAATAGCATTCCTAATTCGTTTCTTCAAGTGCCTGCGGGGTGAAAGCACAGTTTGAAGTAGCAAAAAAGTGAGGGGGGGAACGAACAAAAAAAAAAAAAAAAAAAAAAAAAATGAAATAAATTGAGGGAAAATTAGTAAAATTAGTAAAATTTTGAAAAAGTACGAAGTAGAACAAGATGACAGAGTGTGAAATAAATCCAAAAATATGCAACTGTGACGAAGGAAAAATTATTTTTCAAAAAAAAAAAAAAATCAACTATGTTTCCCCCTTCCATGCGTACATTTTTCTCAACATGGCATAACTTTGCATTTCTGCACTTCCCTTTTTTTTTTTTTTTTTTTTTTTCCTTATATTTTAAATTTGCTTTCTTTTGTTTTGGTATATTGATAATTGCCCATAGAACAGTGTTATGCTCTTCTAATTTGTATCTCTTTTTTTAAGTTTGTTAGTTTTATTTGCCTTGTCAACATTGTTTACCTTATGCAACTTGTATATATTTGTCCATCACTCATTTTCACGTCTTTCTTTTTTATGTACTTTTTTTAAAAACCTCCAAACAATCACATGCTAATAATGTTGGTGTGATATATTATTTAAAAAATTACTTTACTATACTTTTTTTTTCTTTTTTTCCATTCTTATGTATTTAGTTAACTTGACGTAAACCATTTACGTAAAAGGATTATTTTTTTTTTTTTATATATCCGTCGTCTTATTCTAATTTATGAACATCATTTTTCACGGAAATTTTTGAATTTATAATACCATGAGGAAAGTAAAGACTCACTGATACTACATGTTCAGTAGGGATTGGGGTTTGAATTAATACATAGTTTTTGCTTTACATATTCGCCTGTATACATACATGCATACAAACGTGCATACATACATGCATACATACATACGCTCATACACACATACGCCCATACACACATACGCCCATACACACATACGCCCATACACACATACGCCCATACGCACATACGCTCATACGCACATACGCACATACGCACATACACTGAATCCTGTTGAAGACTCCATAAAATACTTTTGCCAAAAATAATCGCTCGGAAAAAATTGCTCAATTAGACTAGCCGTAATTAAGGACTTCAAATTGCCTCTCCTTTTTAAGCAAAAATTTCGCCGATTAAGTACCCGAAAAAAAAAAAAAAAATTAAATTAAAAAAAAAATAAAATAACGGCAAACATAATATGATGCAATAATTTTAATCTTCTTTACGCACTCTAATAGTGTTTCCACAATTATTTGCAGCCAGAGCATTTCAAAATAACAATTAATTCCTTAAACTATTTCCACAGGATACATATTAACTGCGCGTTTTAAAAAAAAAGTAATTTAAGTGAGGCTTTAAATAAAGAGAGCATATTTTTATGGCTTCTTGCGTTATTAATCCCGATATGACGAGCTGCGCACAGTTATTATGAACGTTCATGTGTTTGCTATAATGAAGAAATGTATTATTAATAATTTGAACTTTTTCGAGCAGAATATTTATATTTACGTCTATATATGAAGATAAACGATGGAGTGATTTCTCATCATCTGCGCTGTGCAAAAATGGAAAATCCTCATGCGCATATTCATTAAAAGAGTTATCTACATTGTTATTTACTTTCTTTTGATCAGAATTTTTAAAAATGGTGTTTCTATATAAATTTAAGATATCCCTTTTGTTGTTACATAATAGTATTCCACTCTTTCTACGATTGGACATGTTACATTTTGCAAAAGCAGAGATTCCTTTCTTCTCCTTCTCGCCATATAAAAGCAGCGGAAAGTTTTTAACGCTTCCTTTTCTGAACATGTTCAGGTCATTATCTTGCATATGTTTAAAAACGAAGGAGTACAAGTAGGAAAAGTCCAAAAACATAAATTCGCTACCTGTGATGTTTTTACCCAGCTCATTTGTATTCACCACATTTTCAATGGAACAAAAATGCGATAAGAAGTAGGAAAAAAAAGATATGTTAAATAATTTCTTAAAATTGTACTTCTCTTTTTTTTTTTCAATCAGCTGATATATTTCTTCCTTATCTTCAATTTTTCTGTTCATCAAAATTGTACTAATAGCGTTTTCCTCAAAAATAAGGTCGTATATATAAGGAAGTTTTTTTTTTTTTTTTATAAAACTTTTATATACAACCAAGAATATACATATATGATTATTTTTTATAATTTTATCCTTGTTTTTCAAAAGGGACTTTATTAAATGCACAATTTCAATTAAATCGATAAAAAGGTATTTTACTTTGTCTATATTGTTAAAATGAACATTTGTTAGTTTCAATTTTTCTCTTACAAATTGTATTACATTGTTTTTGATACTCTTGTCTTTTTCTTGTGTGCAAAAATCGTGATAACATTTTACCAAAAAAAGCAACTTATTCCATGCAGTATTAACTTGAAAAAAAGTATATTCTACACTCTGTGCATGTTTTTTTAATTCATAATATAATGAAATAGATAAGTAATAATACAAATAAAAATCTTCTTTTTTATTATCATCTATACTCATGTATACGTGGTTATTTACACAAATATTTAAATAACCTAGTAATCCCCTCGCATGACAAGTAATAACCCTCTTATAATTTTCCGTACATAATTTTTCTACAATTATATTATCTTTTACAGATAAATTACAAATTATAATATCGTACGAATCATTTTTTAATAGGACATTATAAAAATAATGCAAAGGATTTTCAATAATATAATTAATTTTGGCCTCTTTATTTATATTCATCAAATTTTTTTTTATGATTTTACATTTATGTTCATTTATTATTTCACCTGAACAGTACAGGTAAAATTTAAAATCTTCTGCACATATTCGTTCATCGTCCACTATTAAGATATTACTAATACCACTTAATATCAACCCCTTAGCAACTTCTGAAATAAGGAAACTACTACCTAGCATGCAAATACAACTGCTCATTAAAATTTCTTGGTGATGAATACCCCACAGAGAAATTTGCCTCTTAAACTTTTCCAGCTCATTCATATTTTGTCGTTTTAAATATGTACTCAAGCTGTTGTTCCAGTGCACAGCACACGTGCATTACAATAATTTCATATGCACATAAATGTACATGCATATATATGAATACATATACATATGCATAAATATATATGTATATATGTACAAACAGTGCTGTGAGGCAAAACAGCTAGGTACAAATTTTTTCTCCCCATCAAATTTCATAGCACTTATTTCATCTTTTCCCCCTATAGTCGGGTAGAGTTAAAGGATACGACAAAATTTAAAGGAGTTACTTCTATCCGCGTTTTTCAAAAATTAGGGAAAGAGACCACTTGTTGGTATACTGTTCTGTTTCTGTAACTTTCGCAAAATAATTACAGCCAAATGTTTTATTTATTTTTTTTTTTTTTTATCCTCCATCCCCTTCTTCATGCAAACGACATAGCAAGCCAATTTTTTTAATTTTATTTGTTCGTTTAAAATATATATCGCATTTACACTTACTGTTTATTCGTAAAATTAAAAAAAAAAAAATAAATAAAATAATGACAATGATTAAAATAATGTAAAAATAATACTGTAACAATAAGAGTAGCAGTAGCAGTAGCAGTAGCAGTAACAGTAGCAGTAACAGTAGCAGTAACAGTAGCAGTAACAGTAACAACGATAATAATAACAATGTGGGAAGCGCTTTAAGTATTAAAAAAAAAAAAAAAAAAAAAAAAAAAAGAAGGTATAACATATTTTGAATTAACTCAGAATGGAGTAACAAAAAATAAAATGGTGCATGAGCATAACAAAACAAACCCTTTGACGGTAAAAATGGATTGAGAGTAACGGAAAAAAAAAGATTAAAAAACAATAGAATAAAATGCCACAATTTGGCACGAAATGGAAATAAAAAAAACGAGACAACACGAGACGAGTGAAACGTCAAAGAACATCGACAAAATGAAAACACAACTGTACATTATTATAATCCCCCTTAAGCAATTTTTATCCAAATTTCATCAAAATAATTTCTGCAGTTTGATATTTCTGTTTTTTTTTTTTTTTTCTAAAGACATCTTGCATGTCAATGTAATCGCCACTCTGAAATTTCACGCCTAAAATTTTCTCTCTTTCCTTCCTCTTTTTAATATATTTTTTCATGGATTTTTTTCGGCACATAAGTTCAGGATAATGAATTTTTCTACTTTTGTCAAATTTCCCTCCTAATGTTTTTATTTGATAATTTTCAACATTTTTTCTTTGAAATTTGTTCAAGTGAGGTAACGTCAATTTCCTTATTTCATGCACTGCATCCATAAAATCTTTTTTCAGATTCATTTTTTCTTTATACATTTTTTGTTTCTTTAACAATTCTTCGTCAGTAGTGTCTTCTCTGCCATTGCCTTTTTCAAATTTAGTATACGTTATAATGCCTCTTCTATTGCTAACGCTGCTTCCAATGATGCTGTTTTTATTGAGGTTTATGTTTCCCTCTTTTCTTTTTGTAAAATCTGTGGTGATATCATAACAGTGGGTATCTTTCTTGTTATCCTTCTTTTTTTCTACACGGCTTAACGTCAAAATATGTTTATTTTTTTCGCTACTTAAAAAATTATTATCCGTTGTTGTTACATTATGTATATGTTCTATGGGTTTATCCCCACCTTTTTTATTTTCTCTTTTTTTTTTTTTCATAGTCTTCTCGAGGATAGTTTTTTCTTCGTGGCTATCCTCATCTATATTACCAGCACGTCTGGAATTTTTGTTTTTTTTTGAAATAACGTTATTATCGTCAAATGTGTCCTTATTGTGCTTGTCCCCAAGTGCGTTTACTCCTATTACTTCATCATCTGTTACATTTACCTGCACATTATCATTATTATAATTTCTACTTTCATTATTACCCCTTTTGCTTTTTCCTGTACATTTGGTCGTAGTGCGGTTATTTTCATCATCTATATTTTCACGATTTAAAATTTCGCTACTTATATTTTCATCATTTGGCTCTTCTTCATCACCTGAAGAAGTTGTAAACCCCCATAACTGATTCATGTATTTCTGCAATTTTTTGTTTTCTTCTTCATTCGATACTCTTTTTTTTTTTTTTTTTTTCTCCTTTTCTTTTCTTCATTATGTTTTAATTTACAAATGGAATAAAATTACTCTTTTTTCGCTCTTTTTTTTTTTTTTTTATATAAACTTTTAGTAAAAATGGATAAACAAAAAATCTAAATTTTCATATTATACAAATTTGGTTTAAATGTGGAAGAGGGGGCTTCTTTTGAGTAGCCTATTTTTTTTTTGCCCTATAAACACTATTTTTTGAAGTATATTTCTTATTTTTCTTTTTTTTTTTTTTTTTTTTTTTTTTTTCCTGAACTGTTCATGCAGGAAGAGGAACAATGATTCGTCAGAAGATAAAAAAAAAAAAAAAAAGAGTAAAAAGAGTAAAATGAGTAAAAAATAGTCAAAAATATATATGTAAAAGAATATTCATAAATATGCTTATATAAACTATGATAGAAGTGTAAAAAATGCGTATTATTAATATATGCAACTCTATGCGCAAACCATATTAATATATATATATATATCATATATTCAGTATGTATGTAAGAAACAGAAGGAAATTATATTATGATTTTGTGGAGCCTTAAAATTTTGCGCATTTTTCCTTTTTTTCTATAAAAAGGAAGAACCAAAGAAATTACTTGTGCTTCGTAAAACAGTTTGCATAATACGTAATTATATACATATATATAAGAATACATACAACACGTGTTATAGTTCATTGTAAGTTTGAATGCGTAGTGTTATAGACCAAACAAAATACATACATACATACATACATACATACATACATACATACATACATACATACATACATACATACATACATACATACATACATACATACATACATACATACATACATACATACATACATACATACATAACATACATACATACATACATACATACATACATACATAACATACATACATACATACATAACATACATATATACATATGTATTATTTGTATATATACTGCGAAGAAGCAAATATAGTTAATTATACCACGCGTAGTTAAATAGATTGCTATTTTTTTTCACCTAACGACATATCAATACAAATATTTTCAAGTAAAATGGCTACAACGAATAAGAAGTTGCAAAAAATTATGACCCAACCCATAGTAAGATATTTTGATCAGGATCCATATATGGAAAAAATAAAAAATAATATTTTAAATTTACTAATCAATTTAACACTCTTTTTTTTTTTTTTCTTTTTTTCACTTCTTTTTCACTCATTTGAAGAACCAAATATTTAGGTTTTTTACGAATAAAACGATTGTGCAAATTTGGCTTTATGATAAACCAGACACCAGAATTGAGGGGAAAATACTGGTAATTTAGTTTTTTTGAAAAATTTTAAATTATGATGTGCTTAAAAGTGTTTAACATTTCGCAATATATCATCATTTTGTACATGTAAAAATGGAAACAGCTTATAAAAAAAAAAAAAAAAATTGTACACTTTTAGTCGTCTTAATATAGTAGCTCATTTCCATCTTTTACTTTTCTTCTTTTTAGGGTTTTGACGAATACATGAACATGGTTTTAGACGAGTCAAAAGAAGTTTCAGTGAAGAAAAATTCAAAAAAAGAGCTAGGTAAAATTTTGCTAAAGGGAGACACAATAACCTTAATAATGGAAGCGTAAGGAAGCATGACAATGAATGGATTACATATACATACATACAAACATATATATGTACATATATACTCATACAAATACAGATATACAAGTATGATTATGCATAAACCTCATTTTTCTCATTTTTTTTTTTTTTTTTTTGTACACATTGTTTAGTAAGTACATTTTATGTTTTTTACTACTGTGCATGTTGTTTAATTTCCTTTTTTTTTTTTTTGAGCCAATATGCATACCTCTTTTCATTTATAATGTGAATTATATCTTGAATGCATTTTTTTCTACATATCATGCTAGTAGTACAAATTAAAATTTTTAATATTTCTTTTTCCTTATTGTTTTATCATTTACAGAAAAAAAGAACAACAAAGTTAAAAGTCTCGAATTATATCTTTTTTTTTTTTTTTTTTTTTTTTTTTTTTTTTTCTTTTTTGCGGTATTTTACTTAAATAATTCCCCTGTAAACTTTTCTTTTAAAAAGATATTCACATATAGTATGTGTAACAATATGTATGGTATAAGCAACCCATATGTATGAATGCAAATTGCTTATCACTGTGCATATTTGATCTTACATTTCGTAGTATACATTTATTTAATTTGTTTTTTTTCCTTTTTTTCTTTTTTTTTTTTGAATGATGATGTATTCAAACTATATCTGCATAGCGTAAATTCGTGTGTAACATTAGTAGCTTTATGTCTGTTATTAGGAGAATACGGCAGTTTCTTTTTTTTTTTTTTTTAAATCCTTTTACGGTTTCTTTTACAACCCCTTTTACATTTCGTTGTACAATCCCATTTACAAATCCTTTCTTAATTCACTCAATACTGTTAGCAAATTTTTTGTTCATATTTTAATTCGTTTTTTAATTCCACTTTTAAATTCCAACTTACGCAAACAAATTTAAACAAATTAATTATCAAAAGTGGGAACAAATGACTAAATCCCCATTTTTTCTGCTACCGCCTTAAGTATATCACTTGTTAAACAGAATTTTATAGATCCATCTGTTTTGGGTAAATATGCAGCTTTTATAATATTATTGCACTTTTATATATGTTTATAAATTTATATATTTTAAAAAATAGCAGTTTTGTGAGTTAAAACCGTGTAAGCAAAAAAAAAAAAAAAAAAAAGAAAAAGAAAAAGAAAGAAAAAAGAACGAAAAAGGGAAAGAGAACGTGAAAGAGAGCGTGAAAGAGAACGTGAAAGAGAGCGTGAAAGAGAACGTGAAAGAGAGCGTGAAAGAGAACGTGAAAGAGAGCGTGAAAGAGAACGTGAAGGAGAACGCGAAATGGAACGTGAAGGAGAACGCGAAATGGAACGTGAAGGAGAACGCGAAATGGAACGTGAAGGAGAACGCGAAATGGAACGTGAAGGAGAACGCGAAATGGAACGTGAAGGAGAAAAACATATGCTTCACCTGTTCATGCCCTGTACATGTATATCATAACAACACACATGTTCTGTAAATTGTCATCAAAAATGAAATAAATTTTTTTTGCTCATTTTATATAAGTTAAATTACTATTCATTATTATGCATTACTACTTACAACTACGCGCTACTTCGATCCTGATGATGCCTAATAGTCATATGAAGTAAAACGGAATAGGCAGAGAGTGGGGCAAAATTTTTAAAAGCCAAAAAACTTGGGGAGGTGGGGTAAACCATGAGATCCAACAAAAATGGGAGAAAAGATGTTCACCTTAAAAATGGAAGAAAATTAAAAAAAAAAAAAAATATATAAAGTAAAAAAAAAAAAAATATATATATAGAATAAGAATTAACAAGAATAAAAAGTAAAATTAAAATTAAGCATAAAATATTAAATACAAAACATATATAGAAACATATAATGAAATGTGCACGCAAACAAAACAGATTAAAGTGCACTAAAGTATAATGCCAAAAAATAATAATTGCTTTTGAAACGAACAGCTCTGAGAAAAATACGAGGCACTAAGAAAATTGACTTTAAAAAAAAAAAGTACTCATACGTATCTACATATATACATATACTCGAATATAAATAAATATAATATATATATAATATATAAATATATAATATATATATATATATATATATATATATATATATATATATATATATATATATATATATATATATATACATGCTCACATACGTACGTATAAGAAAAAGCGCAAACACCATGTGAAACATAGGAAGAAATGCTAATAAACCAAAGAAAGTATAAAAATACTATATCATATTGAAAAATAACTAGTGAAAAGTTGCCCTTTGCCAGAAAATACACTTTCATCATATGCTAAAAGTTCTGTTACCCCTATTAAAATTTAGCAATAATTGCAACACAAATATTTTCAATCGTTCGGCCTATTCTTCATTAACGTTATTAAAAAAAAAAAAAAAAAATTTTCTGAAAGTACACAAAATAGTTTTTACTACGATGAATGAGAAAAAAGAGCATATTCTCGAAGGGGAAAAGGGAAAACACTCGCAAGCGAAGTAATTTTAAAATTTCGCAATTTTGCGGTATTGCAATTTTGAAGTTTTTTTCCCAATTATGAAATGGGAAAAGCACAAAAATGAAGATGTGCACATATATATATATATATATATATATACAAACATATGTACATGAGTATACCTTCTGCATGAGGATGTCAAATACTTCTTTTTTTTTTTTAATGAGAGAAAAGAAGTACATATATATGTCGCGGAAGGATGTACGTGCATGTACACATACACGTGCACATGTATACTTATGTACATAAACACATATACGTTTGCACACATATCTTCACATGCACATATCTTCACATACACATATACGTATGTACACATATCTTCACATACACATATACGTATGCACACATATCTTCACATACACATATACGTATGCACACATATCTTCACATACACATATACGTATGCACTCATATCTTCACATACACATATACGTATGCACTCATATCTTCACATACACATATACGTATGCACTCATATCTTCACATACACATATACATATGCACTCATATCTTCACATACACATATACATATGCACTCATATCTTCACATACACATATACATATGCACTCATATCTTCACATACACATATACATATGCACACATATCTTCACATACACATATACGTACTTTGATGCACTTTTTTCCCTGCGCAGGGACAAGAAGAAGGAGGAGGAGGCGGAAGTGGACCCACGACTGTACTATGAAAATAGGTCTAAATTTATTCTAGAACAGAAGGCAAAAGGAATAAACGCGTATCCACATAAGTTTGAAAGAACAATTAGTATTCCTGATTATATAGAGAAATATAAAAATTTATCAGATGGAGAACACTTAGAAGATACAGTATTAAATCTAACAGGTAGAATAATGAGAGTATCAGCATCAGGCCAAAAATTGCGTTTTTTTGATTTAGTAGGAGATGGGGAAAAAATACAAGTTTTAGCAAATTATGCATTTCATGATCATACAAAAACAAATTTTGCAGAATGTTATGATAAGATAAGAAGAGGTGATATTGTAGGTATAGTAGGTTTCCCAGGTAAGAGTAAAAAAGGGGAATTGAGTATATTTCCAAAAGAGACAATTATATTATCCCCTTGCTTACATATGTTACCTATGAAATATGGATTAAAAGATACAGAAATAAGGTATAGGCAGAGATATTTAGATTTAATTATTAATGAAACAACTAGAAATACATTTATAACAAGAACAAAAATTATAAATTTTTTAAGAAATTTTTTAAATGAAAGAGGTTTTATAGAAGTAGAAACACCAGTTATGAGTATAGTAGCAGGTGGAGCAAATGCAAGACCATTTATTACGCATCATAATGATTTAGATTTAAATTTGTTTTTAAGAATTGCTACTGAATTACCATTAAAAATGTTAATTATTGGAGGATTAGATAGAGTATATGAAATAGGAAAGGTATTTAGAAATGAAGGTATTGACAATACACATAATCCAGAATTTACGTCATGTGAGTTTTATTGGGCTTATGCAGATTATAATGACTTAATAAAATGGTCTGAAGATTTTTTATCAGGTTTAGTTTATCATTTATTTGGCAAGTATAAGATTTTATATAATAAAGATGGACCTGATAAAGATGCTATTGAAATTGACTTTACTCCACCATATCCTAAAGTTTCAATAATTGAAGAATTAGAAAAAATGACGAATACAAAATTGGAACAACCATTTGATTCAGTTCAAACTATTGAAAAAATGATTAATATTATTAAAATTCATAAAATAGAATTACCTAACCCACCAACTGCTGCAAAATTATTAGATCAATTAGCTTCTCATTTTATAGAAAATAAATATACAGATAGGCCTTTCTTTATTATTGAACATCCACAAATTATGAGTCCATTAGCCAAATATCATAGATCTAAACCAGGATTAACAGAACGATTAGAAATGTTTATATGTGGGAAGGAAGTACTAAATGCTTATACAGAATTAAATGATCCCTTTAAACAAAAGGAATGTTTTTCAGCTCAACTAAAGGATAGAGAGATAGGGGATACTGAAGCTTTTCAATTTGATGCTGCTTTTTGTACTTCCTTAGAATATGCCTTACCTCCAACAGGAGGATTGGGTTTAGGAATTGACAGAATTACCATGTTTTTAACGAATAAAAATTGCATCAAGGATGTAATACTCTTCCCCACTATGAGACCGGTCAACTAGACTCGCATTTGAGTACGAGTTCAAAATGGCATACACACATATGTGTACAAAACGTATCTATTTAACGTTTGTTTTATGTGCATTGTATTGCGATGTTCATCGTATGTGTTTTGTTAAAACTGTTCGTATAAGTTTTGTGTAAAAAGTGGGCTTATGAATGTTGTATAAAAATTATACATATAAAACTGTTCTGTTGTATTATTTTTATTTCTATTTTTATTTCTATTTTTATTTTTATTTTTATTTTTTTCCCCCTTTTTTATTACCTCAACGTATCTAATGTGTTATTTTTAATACCATGATGAATGACAGGCTTCTTGTATTGTACGTCTCAAAATGGAATAGAAATATTGAGAATGGAGAGAAACAAAGAGGTAGGGGAAAATAAAAAAAAAAAAAAAAAAAAAAGAAAGAAAAAAAAAATTTATTTTTTTGAAGCTATATTTACCATTAACGTAGGTTTAAAAATTCCTGTTCCTCTCATCATTGTTGCTTCTTCACCATTACTCACTTCTCTTTACTAATTATTCTTTTCTTTTTTTTTTTTTTTTTTTTTTCCTCTTGTCCAATTTTTTTCTATTATCTGTTTTCATCCTTTTTATTAACCTTCATTAATATTTTCTTTTCAAGTACATTTTCCTTTTATATTTTTGTATGTATTGTATAATTTTATTATCTCACTAAATTTTAATATGCTACACGTTTTAACATTTTAAATAACGAAAAAATAGCAAAAAAAAAAAAAAAATAAATAATGTATGGTATGTAGGAAGTTCACGAAGAGCATGTTGTATATACACTGAAACGGGGAATAATATATTTTTTTTTTATTAAAATACATCTATAGTTACAACTGATTAGGCTTAAACAAAAGGTACTGCATTGCTGTGAATAGCTATTCCCTGTTCAATTTGCTCTTTTTCTTTTTTAATTTATTTGTTACATGAACATGTTATATATACATGTATATAAATATTTTTTTTTTTTTTTTTTTTGTCTCTCCGTGTTTTTCTGCCATTATGATAGACAATAATAAGATGATCGGTTTTGACGTAAACTACTTTTTGAAAAATTGTACAGACTTAGAAAAGGCATATGAAAACTTGCTAAGTGAAAAAAAACAAAGTGAACTGAGGCTAAATGAGGCGCTAAACAGATTTAAAGAAATAAATGAAAAATATGAACAAGAAAAAAAAAGTACAATATTTTCAAAAAATAGAACAACAAAACAACAACAAATGCATAGTACAAAGTAAGTACATACAAATCATTATTATATTACATACACATATTTTGCTGATGTATATTAATGAATGCCTAGACACTTTAGATATTTCACTGTCCATATCGGAACACACTGATAAATTAATAAAAAAGCAAAAATATTCGGAAAGGTTAAGAACCAAACATAAAGCTCTTTATTTTTAATGCACTACAGCATTTGCATAATATTGTTATGTCCTATACAAGTATTAACATTTACGTGTGTACACATGCACACACACACACACACACACACACACACATACACATACATACACAAGTTTATACGTATGTCATTTATTTTATGTACAAAATTTATAGCTACGAGAATGTGAAGAAACAGAACGAAGACTTTAAGGAAAAAATTGAAATGCTCAAGAAGGAAAAAGAACAAGGTACTACTTAGAAATTTTTCAAAGGAACCAAAAAATAAAAAAAATAGAAATACGTAAATAGTTTCAAAAATATAATTTTATATACGTTCTGACGATTTGCGACCTTAGCTCCTAACCGCCTCAACACTTTACTGCTTTTTTTTTTTTATAGCAAAACTAAACATGGAGGAGAAAATAAAAATGATGGATATTAAAAGACGCCGAGAAACTGAAACATACGAAAAACAGATAGTTAACAATTTTTATGACATACATAATAAACATCCCTCGAACAGATACATAATTATAATGTTTTCTTTTCTATTTTTTTATATATTTTTCTTTTTTTTTCATATCATTAAACAGAGAAACGATAAAAACAAAATGCTCGAACTGGAGAGGCTCATAGCAGAATTAGGTCTAGATATATCAACCAAAGAGTAATTGAAATGAACGAAAATGTTAAGCACGCGTTAGTTGGAAAAGCCGATGTTCCTACAAACATACTCACATACATAATTACAAGCATACAAACACACATACAAACTTAAATGCATACATACATACATACATACATACATACATACATACATACATACATACATACATACATACATACATACATATAACCCCGTTTTAATGCTGTTCTGTGAAATAGCTTGTCTAATAATTTGCCTTTAGTGCAGAGATAAAAAAGCTACGCTCTTTTTTAAATGAACTTCAACAAGATAACGAAAGAAAAATTTTAGAATACGAGCAACAAATTAAAGATTTAATTATAAAAAACGAACAAAACAACAGAAAAAATAAGGTACAATTAATTTCCACGTTTAACATTTCCTTATTATAGAAATAACACACTACTGTCTTGTTAGTACCAATGGCTAATCATTTTGTATGCGCATTATGTACACGTATAAATAAACATTCGTAACATATACATCAGCATGAACATATACATATGCATATACATATACATATATATATATATACATTTCTTTGAACATTTTCAAAACAATCGGTAGGAAGTAATCAAAGATATAATAAAGGATAGTGACAATTTAGCATTAAATAATTTAAAGAATAAACTTCAGTTGTTACAACAAGTTAGAGAAAAAAAATAAAATAATAAAATAAAATAATAAAATAAAATAATAAAATAAAATAAATAATAAAATAAATAATAAAATAAATAATAAAATAAATAATAAAATAAATAATAAAATAAATAATAAAATAAATAATAAAATAAATAATAAAATAAATAATAAAATAAATAATAAAATAAAAAATAAAATAAAAAATAAAATAAAAAAAATTAAAAAAATTAAAAATTGAAAAAATATAAAATACAAAGTATAAAATACAATATACAATATACAAAATACAATATATAAAATACAATATACAAAGTATAAAATACAATATACAAAATACAATATACAAAATAACACAAATAAACTTAAAAAAATGACATATATGACTGAAAAGAAGTATATAAAATAACGAATTACAAATAAGAACTGAACTGTGTTAATAATAGAAGCATCATTTGGTATTTTTTTAATGCACACAGGACTACAATAAGTTGGAGAAGGATTATATAAATTTAAAAAAGAGTCTAAGTAAAACATCAAAAAAAACAAGTACTTCAACAGAACGTGTTAAGAACCAATGTTCGAAAGGTTTATATAAAATATAGCATGTACGTGAAAAAAATTTATATAGTATAACTACTCTAGCAATTTTCAATTCATATAATTGAGAATTTGCATATTTTTCAAGAAGTTTCCAAAAAGCAAAAAGTTAACATTCCCATGTAATAGAAATAAGAAAAGGTTTGTGGGAAAGTATGGGTATATGTACTTGCAAAAAAAAAAAATTTGGCAAAATAAAGGACGTTACTAATTTGTATTAGAAAATTGTTCAACTCTAATGTGTAAAAAAGGACGATAGAAATGTAGTATCAAAGTACTGACTGAAATATATCGTTATTCTACACTCGTTTACAAATGTGCAAAAGGCTGTAATAGATTAATATATATATATATATACATATATTTATGCATATGTGCATTTTTTTTATTATTATTATTTTTTTTTTTTTTTGCATACACCTAAAAAAAAAATAAGTGTTCCATCATACGAAATATATTTTTTATTTTATTTTTCCACCCTTTATGCATGTTTGTATGTACCCATATAATGTTCTTATAATATTCATATATGTATTTGTATATATATACATATATATACATACACGTATATAATCACTCTAGGTACGTGTTCTCTGGTTTAAATATATTATATACCATTGGCACAATTTCATAATGAATTTGAAAGTTCTCTTTTTTTTTCTTTTTCTTAATTTAATGATAAAGCAAAATTATTCAGAGGCGAAATTAATTAAATTTAAAGTACCCACACCTTTTCAATTGTACATTGTGCATTCGAACATATTGAAGGGGGGTAATAAATATTTTTATGTAATAAAAAAAGAACATATATCAAAAAATAAATTTAATATAAGAGAAAATAATGATGATGGAAACATTGAACCATTTAAAAATAGGTCATTAAATAGTAATATATTTCGAAATAAATACAATTATATTCCATCAATGGATGAAGTGAAGGAAGATATAGAAAATTTTAAGAGAGACCATTCTTTTTATTTTACAGAACATAGTATACTTGAACTAATAAACATAGAAAATAATATCATAGTATTAAATATTGAAGGAAAATTTTTTGAAGATATTAATGTAGTATTTGCAGAAGTTACAAAATATTTATTGAACAAACATTTGGGTATTTTAGGTGTTCATCCGTATAACATAAAAGCGCTTAACATAAAACAAAGTGAAACTTAATAAATTCTTCATCTTTCAATCATAGTAATTTATGTTATATTTCTTTGTTTTGTAATAATAAAATGTTATTACTTTTTTTTTTTTTATTCAAAAATTTTGCTTACTTTTTTTAGCTGTCCTGTTCATAATTTTTATTTACCTTTTTGAAAAGTACCTTACGTGTGCATATTTTTTTTCATTTTTCTTCTTATGTCATTTTTTTAAAAAGAATGGCAATTAAATCCGTGAATTTTAAAATAAAAAGAGTTGCATATTTGTTCTTTTCCTTTTTTTACACCACAGTGTAGTAAATATATTAATCAATTTTCAGTGTACGTAAAAAAAAAAAAAAAATATTACGTGTGTATGTAACTGTGTCTTGAAACAAACTCCGTTAAAAAATATATGTACACATATACATGTGTATATGTATACACGTAAATGCAATTTAAAAGAAGAAAACTAAACAACGAAAAGTATAAATGGAGGTAGTAAATGTTCGTAGAAGATGCACGCATTTGATGTGCGTTGCAAATGTGCTTGGCAAAGGTAAGACCCCCTTACTGTTAATTAAGCACATTTTTACAAATTTTGGTGCGAGGAAAAAATAGGAAGTTGCAAATTTTGCGCAAGCGCCAAATAATATAATATATATGATATTGTTTATATATATATATATATATATATATATATATATCTTTTATTTTATTTTATTTTATTTTTTCTGTTTAATAGACATAATTCATTTTATGCCTCAATTTACATATCATAGTTATCATTCACATCCTTGTCTTCTCCATACTGTATTATCATATCTATAGAGCTTATTATAAAATCAACATTATCATCATCATAAATATTTAAGGGTAAAAAGGAAACCAAATTAAAATCTTCTATAATATTCGCAAGGGCACTATTTAATTTGTAGTATTTTTTCGACAAACATTTATTGGCAGTTATAATAATATCATGGGGATCTAGAGCAAGTATTTCATTTAATTTTTCATAATTTCTTTGGTACGTTTTTTCTTCAATTTCTTCAGACCGTACTGTGTCATTACTACTACTATGCCCTGAAAAATTAGTATATGAATTTTCATTATTCCCTTCAGACATATTTAGTGAGGAATAACTAGAAATACTTCTATTATCATCATAGTCAGAGTATAAGACGTACTCATCTCTGAAGGACTTTTTGTTATTTATATATTCTAGCTCCTTTAAAAAACCATCATCATTACAGTTATTACCATTATTATTATTATTATTATTATTAGCTTCTTCCGATTCGCGGTTAGTCGTACTTTTTATCGTCTTTATTTTTTTATTAATTTTTTTATATAGCTGTCTTTGAAAAAAAAAATTATTTTTATATTTAAATTTTTTAAATTCTTCATAATAATTTCGACTTATTAATAGGTCACATTTTGTTAATATATTAATATGAGGTAATTCAAAATTTATCATAGTTGATAAACTAGTTAAATATGCTGACAATAATTTTGTATTTGAGCTTATAAAAGATATATCAATCATAAAGACAACAATTAATTTTATATTTTTATCTGTAAATATATTTAATATTTTTTTGAAATAATCTGTATGTGTATATAATTCGATTTGTCCTGGTGTGTCGATTATAAAATAATTATCATCTTCATCATAAGCATTTAATTCATCATCTAGTAAATATGAATTTTCATATAATAATTCTACACTTTTTAATAAAGCACAATTTGGACCAAGCATTTGTTCTTCCATTAAACTATTTACATCAACATAATTTCTTATGTCAATATCATATATTGCATCATAATAATTATTTAATTCTTTTTCAATATTGGATGTTGTATTTATTGCTCTCTTTTTTCTTTCATAGTAATATTCTTCGCTTGCGCTATCTAAGTTAACAACGTAGCAATTCCTTTTTTTTATTTTCATAAATTCTTTCATTAATTTGCAGTAGTTCGTTTTTCCACTACCCGCTGGACCTACTACCACTTGGCCGTATTTCATGTTGAAGAAACGGCAGCAAAATGGGAAATTTAAGAAAACGGAACGGAAAGCAAAAGGGATGAAAAAGGGAAAATAAAGCGAACAAATGAGGAAAAAAAAAAAAATTAAATTATTACGTAAAAAAGTACAATACCAAATTGTCACTCAGTCAAGTGAGGTACTATTCGAACTCTATATTTAGCATATAAATGCTATTTACAATGCCAAAAGAAAAAATAGGTCACTACATTATATTATATTAAAAAAATTTGGTATTGCAATTTGAGGAAATACCTTTAAAAAGTGATAAAAAAAAAAAAAAAAAAAAATATAAATATATATATATATATATATATATATACATTTACGTAACAAAAAAAAAAAAAAAACCCACAAAAAATTAATCCTATACTATTGGTATAACCTGAAGATTTTAATTTAAAAATTGGAAAAGAAATTATTATTTTTTTTTTTATTCCATTTTTTGTATATGTTATACAAAATAACAACAGCTTAGTATGTAAATATTATCAGTTAAGCAATTTTTTCTTAAAAATAAAATAAAATAACGCGTATCATACATACATATATATATATATATATATATATATATATATATATATATATATGTGTTTTCCTTGCAAGCGCTACTTTTATATATATTATTTCGACTCTTTGAAGGAAAGCTGTTGGTATGAAAAAAGTTAGTCGCGTTATTTGCATATTTTATAAAAGACCAACACAGTTCTGTATTAACATTTTTAAATAGATTTTTCTTTTATTTTCACGTTTCATATATATTATCTTCTATCACTTTGGAAAAAATATTATATACATGAATGTTCATATACATATATATGTATATGTATATATTGCATACACGTAAGAAATTATGCCACGTTCTCCTTTCCAAATGACAATATCTTACAAAATTTTAATTGTAATGCTTTCCTTCTTTTGGAGTAATACACTAATAAATAAGTATTATAAATAAAAAAAAAAAAAAAAATCATACTTCCTATTTCGTTGTTGTTTTTCGATGTTTACACCCAACTCCATTGGTACATAACCCTATTTCAATAACAAAATTAATACAAATAATACTTGAGGAATGAAAAGTTTTTCATACTAAATATAAATGTTAACTTAAAAAAATGTTCATAAAGCTAATTTTAAAAATATATATAATAAAGAGATAAAAAAAAAAAAAAAATTAAATGATATATTTTTGTAAATATTAAAAGGGTCTTTCCCCCCCCCACCCATGCTAAGGAAGAGCTTCAAAAAGCTATGCTTAAAAAGTATACATATTTTATTATATCATATTTTCCTTCCAAAAAAATAAAAAAAAAAAAAAAAAAGGGTTAAGAAAATAAACTCTTCCAAAAACAATTAGTCAATAAGAAACCTAATACGCAATATTGAAATGAATTTTAGTTGCAGGAATGTTTTTTCCACAAATTGTCCAATATGTAACATAACACACAAAAAAAAAAAAAAAAAAATGCAAAATATGAAAATGCAAAAAAGGAAAATACAAAATATGAAAATGCAAAAAAGGAAAATGCAAAATATGAAAATGCAAGAAAGTAAATGCAAAAAAGAAAAAAAAGAGTCATTTATCAAACTCGTTCACTTGAATAGCAGCGATGAGATAAACGGTTAAGAGAATGAAAAGGAAATTAACTAAAAACCATAGAACTCCACAAAATTTGGAGTTACATTTTGTTAATTCTGCATATTTGTAAGCATCTGACTCTGGTGTTGATCTTGTAATTAAATCCTCAAAAATATCTACCATACTGTACATCTCGTTCAATACACCTATAAAAGTCATTATTATTTTTAAAGGCCAGTCTTTTACTTGCTCTTTGAAATGTACACACAAAAACCAAATAAATATAGTAGTGCCCAGAAAAAGAACACACAGAAATCTCAAAAAAAAATTGTTGGCATAAAATATTAACACAATTAGTAATAAAAAACATAGTAATCCAGCTGATGCTAATAATGTCCATTTATGTATATATGCCATCAAAATAAAAAACATTCCATAAAAACATGAACCGATATATCCCGCAGGTAATATAACGAATTTATTTCCTCCAACTGTGTTTGTGCATCCCCCATGATCTCGGTTCACCTCTACATTTTACATCAAAGGAAAAAGGGAAAAGCAGAAAAACATAATGACGTAACGGAATATTGCATCAATAACGTAATGACGCAGTGCCGCAATGACGAAATGCGGAAATAACGGAGAGGTCAAAAAACTTAACATACTGTTTTGCGTATAACACTACAGAATGAAATGAAATACTTTCAACAAATTTTACACTTTTGTAAAAACGTTTTAACTATATACAGAAGCAACTCTGCAAAATTCGTGGCACATGTATACAGTATATTAAAAAACAGAAAAGGGAAAAATATCTCCTTTTTTTTTTTTTTTTTTTTTTTTTTTTTTTCCTCTTTTTTTTTGTTTGCATAAAAATATATACATGACGCAGCTAGCATTTAAATTAAGCACAACTTATATGCAATTTTTGCTTTTTCTTTTCAAACTAACCTATGCCTTTTACTTTCCCTCCAGTTAACCAGCAAGCAGAGGCATGAGAAAATTCATGCAAAAAAACAGTTAGTAGTTTAAATGGCTCTAATATTTTACATTTCCAAAATAGTGTATTTATAAGTACACACGCGGAAATGGTTATAAATGTTATGTTTTGATTGCGTTCACAGCAATTTTTTAAGGTAAAATCGAAATTCATTATGTTATTCTGTATTAGTATGCATTATTTGGCTTGGCCTATTTGGCTTATTTTCTTTATTTCGTTTGTTTCGTTTTATCGTGCTTATTATGCTTATTTTGTTTATCTCGTTTTATTATGTCTTTTTTTGTTTTTTTCCATATTTTTTGATTTTTTTTCTTGTTTTTTTTTTTTTCCTTTTTTGTTTTTTCTTTTGTTTTTTTTTTCTGCTGTTTTATTTTTTCCTTTTTTTGTTTTATTTATCCTGCCATTAAGCAGATACAAAAAAAGGGTAAACTTCATATATCAAAACGATTAATTTTCAAAAATCTTTAAAAATGTTCATATAATTTTATTTAAATTTAAAAAAAAAAAAAAAAAATACTCTTAAAAGTATGCATTCAAATGCTACAACTGGGAGGAAGTTAAGGGTTACGAAAAAAAAAAAAGAAAAAAAAAAAAAAAAAAAAGAGAACAAAAAAAATGGAATAAAATAAAGCTGCATAAAATAAAGCTGCATAAAATAGAGCTTCATAAAATAGAGCTTCATAAAATAGAGCTTCATAAAATAGAGCAAAACAAAGTGGAGCAAAATAAAGTAAGAAGCTAAAACTATGACTCAACACATCGCTACGCGCGTGTGGTGTAGAACATTGTTAAGTATGCACCTTAACATTTAATTATGAGCACAAGTAAACATTCGATAAATGTATGATTTAGTTCCTCCATAAAAATGGATTGTATCAGTTTTAAAAGGTTGTTCCTTAACTTAGATGGTAAAAATATATGCATACATACACACGTGTGTGTGGGTACGTAAAAGTGAATTACCGAGTAAAGGTGCATGTGCATTTCCCCCCTTGCCATATATGATAATAAAATTTACACACAAATTTATCACTCTCCTTGTACAATTTTTACATTTTTCACATTTTTTACATTTTTCACATTTTTCACAATTTTTACATTTTTTACATTTTTTACATTTTTCACATTTTTCACATTTTTCACATTTTTTACAATTTTTACATTTTTCACATTTTTCACATTTTTTACAATTTTTACATTTTTCACATTTTTCACATTTTTTACATTTTTCACATTTTTCACATTTTTTACATTTTTCACATTTTTTACATTTTTTAAATTTTAAAAAATTTTCCCAATTTTCAAGTATTTCTCAATTTTAATCCACACCTGTTTTTCTTTTTTTGGGTAATAAGTTGAGCAACTTTAGCGTCTCCTCCGACAAGCCAATGTTAGCAATGAGATTATTTTTTTCCTCTTTTTTATGTACAGTCATGTTGTATTCCTCTTCATTATTATCAATCGCTGCATTATTATCAATCGCTGCATTATTATCAATCGCTGCATTATTATCAATCGCTGCATTATTATCAATCGCTGCATTATTATTAGTCGCTGCATTATTATCAGTCGATGCATTATTATCAGTCGATGCACTATTATTGCCCTCCGGTTTTATCACACTACGCGTATTATTGTATTCACAATTTTCGTCCTTTCGAAATTCTAGAATATCATTTGTTTTATTATCATAAGTACTTGTATATTTTGATGTACTTGAATGGGAATAATTCTGTTGTTGCAATTCTAGGAGTTTTCCAACGTTAATCTTTATCTCTGTTGTTTCTAGTAAGTCTTTAATCATGTAATTGTTAATTGATAAACTATTTACTTCCCCTAATGTGTCATATACATCAGAACAGTCTTCACTTTCTTCAACTTCTAACGCTTGTGATAAGTAGTCTGGTAAATCACTATTTAATTCTGGCATTGCAATATTATGATTTTGAATTTTTTTAACTATACTATTTATTTTATACTCATTAATTAAATGTAAAGTTATTAAATTTTCAATTATATATAATAAAGGTACATCCATTTTATATTTATCATGAAAAGTCCTAATATGTTTCAACATGTTTTCTAGCTCTTTTTCATATTGCTTAAAATTATCAATATTTTTCTTATCTACTTTACTTATAACACTTGTAGTTACTAAATTCTTATTACCTTCATTTTCGCTTATGCTAAATTTCTTTTTACAATTTTGATATACACAAGGATAATTTAGTAACTCAAACACGTCTTTTATTTCTATCTTTACATTCTTTATAAAATTTGACAATGACTCAAAAAACGATTTTATATGAAAGTTACTTATATTTTCTGTTCCTTTTAGTGATGAATTCATTTTACCTTCTTATAACGCGTGTGTACAAAAAAAAAAAAAAAAAAAAAAAAAAAGTTTAACTCTGTAGAGGCCCCGTTCGCTATGTCAGACAATGTGTTCATCTATTTACATAACAAGTGTGTACAGATGGGTACGTACATTTATGCGAAGAGCCCCTTGAAACACTCCAAATATACAGTTTTGTCGTATATCATTAAAAAAAAAAAAAAAAAGAACATACATACGTACATAAACTTCACTACATTTATATAGCTCTTTTTTTTTTTTTTTTTCTCCAAGGTGTGCTACTTTTAAAAATTTGTTACACTGATGAGGTTAACCAAAACTTTCCAAAATTTTTACTTCTTCATACAGTTTTGGCTCCTTCACAGTCTGCTTTTTATTTTAATCCAATTTCCATACTCCTCGTTTATTTCAAAAATTTGCCTTTACATACGTACTCGTTTCAAAACATGCACAATAAATCCCCGTTGCACACTGTTAATTCGTTTACACAAACAGGTCTCCTCTTTTTCGTTTTATATTTTATTTAACCCCTTTTTTAAATTTTTCCTTTTTATGCATTCCTTTTTTTTATGCTCTTCTTTTTTTTATCCTTTTTTTATCCTTTTTTTTTTTTTTTTCTTTTTCCCCCTTATCTTTTGCCTTTTCAATTTTATACTTAATTTTACTTTGTTTTAAAATTCGGTCGACCAATTTTTTTTGTTTAAAACATAAACATACAAGCCTAAATAATACATACACAATCAATACATACATACGCAATCACTACATACATACGCAATCACTACATACATACGTAATCAACACATACATACGTAATCAACACATACATACGTAATCAACACATACATACGTAATCAATACATACATACGTAATCAATACATACATACGTAATCAATACATACATACTTACGTAATACTTACGTAATTATTGCATACATATGTACACACGAAAAAGCAGCACATGTTCAGTTATATTTCGAAAACTTTGAAACATATAAAATATATTATTTTATATTAACTTGAAAAAAAAAAAAAATTAGGATTAATTTTTAATTATGTAATATATACTTACATTCAGTAAGTCAATACTTTGTTTTAATTTTCTTACTGCTCTAATGTGTTATAATACATATATATAAAAATACTCAAAAGAAGTAATTTTTCAATTTTTTTTTTTTTTTTTTTTTTTTTTTTTTTTTTTTTCTTTTTGATTATTTAGCTTTACTTTTTAAGCATTCCCAAATCATATATTGTTTTTTTTCTTTTTTTCGTCCTCATCTTTTTCTCCATCTTCCGCTTCTTTATTTTTATTTTTATCTTTTTCGTTTTTGTTTTAGTTTTCTTTTTCCTCTTCTTTTTCGTCTTCTTTTACATCTCTCCAAAGTTTAAATTAACATTTTTTTTTTTTTTTTTTTACAAATCCTCTCTGAAGGGTTTATATTTTTCCCTGTATGAAAGCATGTACATATAATACACTTTGCATGGAATAGATAAATTCTTTGAGTTTCTGCAATAACAAAAGTATTCTTAATATGAGCATGTGAGTGCATTGGTATATTCCTTGGTGTGCTTACGAGTATGTTTATATAAGTTTGTTTATATGAGTATGTTTATTAACATATGCTTCTGTTTGTATGAATGCAAATAACACGCATTAACAATGCTTCTCATATAGTGTTCCTTAAATTTGTTTTTTGACGCATCATGTGCACATAATGCTACACTTAAACAGTTCATGCATATCGGACATTGAAAATATAGAGAACATATTAAAAAGGAAAGACTATAATGGAATAGAAACAAACCGAGAAATAAAAATTTTTTTTGAAAATTTAAGTTATGCGTTCAGAAAATTTAGTTATTCGTTAAGAAATATACATAAAGATGGAAACAATATAATTTCAAATTTTAAAAAAGAAAATGATAAAAAGAGGTATGTGGAACATACTTATTTTGTTGATTGCTTTGTTAATGTAATTTCGATTATAAAAAATTTGTATGAAGAAAATCTGGAAGTCAGTGAGAAGATAAGGAAAAGTATTGTTTTCGAATTGGATAAAGAAGAGAGCGAAAGGTTAGAAGATATCAATTCAATATATGAGGAACAGAATAGACGTGTATCAATTGAAACCGATGCAAAATCTTATCATAACCCTGATAATGTGGGAAATACAACCAGCGATCACTACAGGGAGGGGGGAGGAAAGGGCACCTCCAAGTATCAAGTGAACAGTGAAACACAAAATGGAAAATCAAAAAAAGTGCAAAATCAAATGCATGCGGAGGAAGACGAACACGCGGACGAGATCCTTGTCGATGGGTTACCCCTAAAGGACGTGGAGAGCGATTTAAAAAGATGCCTAGAAGATAAACATTTCTCAGATGAATATATAAACCATACAAAATATAAGAAATGCTTTTCTGAATTGGAAAAATTGAATATCAAGTTAGGTAAAGAAGAAGCATCACTTAATGAATTGATCGAAAAATTTGGAAAAAATGCAAACAAATTGCTGATAAATAAATCAAAAGAACGAATAAGATCTATTGAAAATAAAAAAAAAATTGCTTTAGAATTCTTATATGATAATATAAAAGAGCTAAAATCTAATAAGAAACTTTTGAAAAATAGAGTCAAAGATTTGCAGCAGTATGTGGAGGACAACAGCAAAAAGGTTGAGAACAGAAAAAAAAAAGAACAAGATGGTGGTGATGATAGTGTTCGTGCTGGTAGTAGCGGTCGTGGTGATCATAGAAACGGCTTCATTGATAGCACTTGTCGGTCCGATGGAGAACATGACAAAGAAGTGGGCATTCGTGATAATACTCAGATGAACAAAAAAAAGGATAAATATATGGAGGAAAGCCTTTACCTAGAAAAATTTGAAATAAGAGAAAAAAATAGAATAGAAAAATTATATACAAGCTTCCGAATATTTGTAAAAATACTAGCCATCAAACATATTAACATGAATAAGGTCTTGTATATAAATGCTAATGAAATAGGTACATATGATTCACTCATAGATTACCAACGATGGCTCAGTGTTGTTTTGAATAAAAATTTAGATGTATCAAATCTACAAAATAAAATTCAAACACATAATATACTAACTAAGGAAGAACGATTTTTGTTAATGCCATATGACAGTGACCATTGTAATGATGATTCTAACCATTTATATGAAAACAAAAGAAAAACAAATAAGTGGAATTTTCGGATAGGGGAACTGATACAGATCGATAATGATGCCTCTAATCATAAAAAGGAAAAAGTGAGCAGTCAAAAGGTAGGACTACTTAGCGGAAAGGACAATGGACAAGTAGGTGGACAATTGGATAAAGAAGCGGTCAGACAAGAGGCTAACAAAACTAATGATCAAAGGGATGATCAGTTCCCCGAAGAATTTTACATCCCTGTAATAATAAAAAAAAGCGATTTAGGTGTAAAAATGGTTGATTCTGATAATGCACAATGTAGTGTTAGAAGAAACAATAACATGAGCAAGGATAATAGCAAGGATGGGAACAAATATGCTGCAAATGAATCTGCGTGCTTTCATATGGATATCAGTTATCATTTGCATATCGACACTTATCTAAATAATGACAAGTTGAGTAAGGAAAAAGATGTAAACTCTTTCCTAGCAAACCGACAAAGAGATTATGAACAATATCTCCTGCAGTTTAATAATATGAATGTATTATCATCGATTTACCAAAAAAAGTGTAATAACAATTACGAAAGGAAGTGGTATGATGTTAATTTTTTTCAAGGGTACTTTTTCGAAGAAGGACATATGTTTTATCCCTTTCAAATTCCAACAGGTATGAACAATTTTTCCTCTTTTCAAAATATTATTAAGTCGTTATGTCCAAATGTTCAAGATATTGGTGAAGAAGATATGAACGAGTATGAATACAAATTGATGGCGTACGAGTCGTTACTGTTAGTATATTATGCTTTGTCTACTCAATTAAATGGTTACTATCTTTTTGATATGTGCAGAAGAAACAAAATGAACTTATCGGTGTACAATTCATTTCGTCAAAATTGCTCACATATAGTAGACGTTTTATTAAAAAATGATTATACTGCACAAAAGGCTTATCAGTCATGGAAATGCCCTGCTACAGGTGAGAAAAAAGAAAATACGAACAATATGATATCTGGTCAGTTCAATAAAGTAGATACAACAGATTATGATCCATCAGTAGAAAGAGAAAGAAATTATGGTGCTACCAATCGGTGTAGTAAAAACCATTTTGGTAAAAACACGTTCAATGAATATTTTGAGTATATCAACTATATACATGAGATAAAGAAGCAGAATTTGCTGTTAGTAAAAAGAATCATAAGTTTATTTAGAATAAAATTAAATATTAATTCAAAAACTAACGATATGATTACATTGCTTACTATTCCATTGTATGACTTGAACTACGGGAATACTTACTCCTTCCACATTCTTGACGTTCGGTTTAGAATAGTGAGAATGCTGGATAGTTTAAACTTCAACCATATATTTGATTTTGACCAGGAAAGAATCAAAAAAATGGGAGAAAAAATGTACGATAAAATTAGCAAACATGCTGGTGCATGTTACGGAAAACCGCGTACCACTAATGATGAGTATAGCGTATACATGCTTTGGTTGAATAGGCAGTTACATTTGTTGTACATATCATTATATTTAAAATTTAATCGATTTATTAAGTTTATTCCCTACTTTAACTATTCCCTGTGTCCAGATTTTATGGAATATATGGCTGAATTAAAAAATAATCAGGAATATTTTAGCTACCTGAACAAAAGTAAGGAGGAAAATGCATTCATAAGGTACATCAAAAATGTGCAAAACAAAATTAAAAAAATGAGGGAAGTTATTTTACGCTGTAGAGAGGGGAGAGCAAACAAAGCGAATAAGATGGACCGGGCAGACAAAGTAGACAAAGCAGATCAAGCGGATAAAGAGCAGGATATCAAGGACGGTTCATCCAAGGAATCAAATTATATCAGCTTCAATTCGCTCGAAAGCAATGAGAAAATAGTATTCCTATGCAACTTTCTGCTAAAAAATTTAATTAAATCATTTCGTGTAATTTCTTTATTAAAGTGGATTATAAAAAAAAAAAAATGGAATAGGGGAAAATGCGATGAGAAAAAACAATTATCTAATCTCGTTAATTATTTTACAAAAATAGAATATTATGATTACAAAGTGAGAAGTATCATTTGTAGTAATTATAGGAAGAGAAATAGGGACCTATATCATAAAAACAAATTACACACAAAGAATAATACAACAGAGGAAGGAAGTGCTTATACAGATGAGCAAGGTAGTAGGGGGGATATTATTTTAGATAATTCCCCATCGGCAATATTACCCTGTAGAACGATAAAATCTGCATGCTTTGATATTAACTCTTTTGAAAATGTAAATTATGATGAACTTTTTAAAGCAATTTTTTTGAATGAATTGAATATATGGAAAAAGGGAAAGGATATTGAAAGTAACATTGGGAAAACGAAAAAGAGGACTACATATAAAGAAAAGAAGGAGAATGGTATTCAACCGGTTATGTCCACAACTAACGAATTGCATTTGACCAAATCACTAAAAAGGAAACAAGATGCTATTACTGAATTGGATATAATGACAAAGAGGTATAGCGGGAGCAGTGGTAGTAGCAGCGGAAGTAGCAGTAGTGGAAGTAGTAGCAGTAGTAGTAGTAGCGAAAGCAGCAGCGGTAGCAGTTCATGCATGCGAGCGCGTGGAAGCATTAGAACAGAAGGCACATATGTAGGGAGAAAAGAAAGAAAAATGAAAAACATAATTTTTTACAAATTAAATATAGAAACGGTTTTATGCTCCAGTTGGTTCATTGATAGAGTCTTGTTACATTTCTTTTTATATTTTTATTTATCATGTGTGATTGATAACAGTTCTAAAGAAAATATTTATGCAGACTGTCCGTATATTATGCAAGGAATAATGTTCATTATGCATTATTTACAATCGGGGAATGATATAACTTTAAAGAAAAAGAGCAAAAAAGAAATGTATGATAGTGGTGCAGAGCTTACATTAATTCCTATGTCCACGTTTATTCTTTATTTTATTATTCATTTGTTTTATTCCTTTTTTGATAAAAATTTATTAACCATGTATGCAAGTGATGACAAAGACAGTATAAAATTATTTCTAAAGAGACATGCATGTAGTCCACCTAAAGGAGAAGCGGCACAAGTAGAAGCGGCAGAAGTAGAAGTAGCAGGAGCAGAAGCAGCAGGAGCAGAAGACAAAGGAATGACTAACAAATACAGCATGCGATATTCTACCGCTTCCAAGCGCCAAATAATTACTGTACAAAATGCTAGCAAATTTTATTATATTACAAAAAATTTCAAGTATTTCTTGTCGTTTCGAACCCTTGATGAAAAAATATTTCAGACGAACGAAAGTACCATCCCTCTTGATTGCGCAGAATTGTATGATGAAAAGTCGTATAGTGAACGAGTGGAGGATGAGGAAAATACACTTTCAAAGAGCGAATATGAAAGGGGGAACAAAAAATCAAAAAGGTTGACAGAAATTAAGGGAGCAAAAAATAGAAGCAAAAATGAAGGTAAAAGTAAATCACGTCGGAACAAAAAAAAAAAATTTTTATTTTGTGGTATCAATTCGGAAGATAGTAACGAGCTTACCCATTTCACCTCGTTGGATGAAAATTTTATGAAATATATACAGACCAAGAAAATGAAGGAGGAGCAGAATATTAATGATAGGATCTATTTACGGCGATACTATAACATATTGCAATTTTTCAATTACAGTCATTTAGAAAATTTATGTAGACCTTATATTCCTAATATATTGTTCTTCTATTTAAATAAAAAATATTTCCATACTGACAGTTTATTGTTCGATAGCTTTCCTCCAAATGATAAGAGCGATACGTTGAATCCGCGTAAACAGGGATTACACAAAGAAATTAAAAACAAACAAGTTCAGTTTAAATATCCAACAAATAATAAAGAAGAGAAGGAGCAACATAAAGTGGATTATGTGCCTGTTGAATGTTGTCATACATATTATGATACGCATGCAAATGACAGGTGGAAAAATATCATTACGAGTGGTAGATGCATATGCAGAGGGGGAAATCGTAAAAGGGGAAACTTTAATAATAATGGATCATACTTAGATGTAACTAGCGCTAACTACAACGATAGGATCGTGGTGAAATATAACAGGAAGGAGTTAACGAACTTCTCTCTAATCAACATGTCAAGGATTGAAAAAGTCATAACAGACATTATTTTTATGAGACTGATAAGTTGTAATTTTAGAAACCATCTCATTCTTCTTTTCTGTAATTATAGAAAATTTATCGACATGTATTCCTTGCCATATATACTAGACATATTTATAATTGTTCATAACTTTTTCACGATAAATAATGACGTAAGCAATAATATAAGCAGTAATATAAACAGTGACATAAAAAATGACATAAACAGTGACATAAAATATGACATAAACAGTGACATAAACAGTGACATAAAATATGACATAAACAGTGACATAAACAGTGACATAAAATATGACATAAAAAATGACATAAACAGTGACATAAAATATGACATAAACAGTGACATAAAAAATGACAGAAGTGGGGAAGTATCAACTGGGTGGAAATGTGTAAAGGCGGGGCAGATGCGGTTCGGAAGAGATGACAGAAGGAGGGCAAACAAGAATTATTTCCCTAATGGTAGTGCCACTACAAATATGGAGACACATGAACACAGTTGTGATGTCTACACTTCTGATGAAGGAAATACTGAATACAATTCTTCTAATTATATAGAGAACGAAGTTAACTATCAGATAAATGGCCAAGGGGAAGAAGTTAATTTCCTTGTCCATAACACACAAAAGCGCTGTAATAATAGTAACAAGACTTATGAGAGGTACCCTTTTAATATTAATTACCATACTACTACATCCACTCGTGGACTATCGGACTATTTTAAATTTTTTATACTTAACACTGTTAAGAATATATTTTACAATATCATGTGTGGTGTGAAGGATGAAATGGAACTCAAGGAGCAAATGCACGAGGGGAAAAGTTCCAACATTATATGTGCCAATGAAACGTGTAATAACACCCCACATAGTAACACTGCTTACAGTAATGCTACGATTGACACAGTTGTGAATACCAATTATACAAATAGCCCGTTTGATCAATTGTCAAAAATGGAGGAAAAGATAGTTGATAATGATATAGACATATCAAATGTGCATTCAATGATTGACAATGGGACAAACGAAAAAAACGTAAAGGAGTATAGGGATACCATAATGAATCATTATGTAGACATTATAAATACATACATTAACGAAATTATAATGGAAATTTTATTTTTCTCAAATATATGGAAATTCTACCTATCATTAGAAGAACACCCATTAATGGTTCTATATGCAGCGAATAAAACTTTACATTATGAAATTTTAAAATTTATAAAAATTAACAAAAAAAATAGTGAGCTTCTGTTCAGTCAGTCTCTATCTATCATTGTGTCTTTGTACAATTTGAATTTACTTAATAAAGAGGTTGTTCTTCAAACGAATTCATATCACAAATATCAGTCCATGGTGAATGAACAGTCAGATGATAATCATCCAAAGGACGGACTGCCGATAACCACTCGTGTTGACAATGTTAGCGGCAAGCGTAGGAGTAAAGAAGTAAATGCTGCAAACATGACAAATGAGTCCAAGAACGATATCAACAGAAGCAGAAGAGGCAGTAGGATGCAAGAGAAAATTTTGCACTACTACGAAAATAAAAATTCTATAAAGACATATACGACGAATGATCAGAAGCATGAACAGAACAGAATTAAGGAGGACGAGGCAAACGCTAGCAAAAATTCGGAACAATGTGACATGTTCATAAACTTATCCCTAATCATCTCAAACGCTAATGATCCCTGTATGGTAAAATTAATGTTTAAATTGGAAAAAATTTTTGTAAAAATTATTGATAAAAAATTAGAGCATAATAAATACTTACTATCCGAATGTTTGAAAAAGGAAAAACTAGAACCTATAAATAGTCCTGAGATTATGTATAATTCTACATCTGTGGACATTTTTTCCATAATTTCCAATATTTTGGATGTCCTATTTCAATATAAATGTCCAGTGGAATGGATCATAGCTCCATTTTTAGAATTCTTAAATACATTTATTAATGAATATTGTGAAAATTATAAAAAAAAATGTTCATCTTTTATTATATCTGTTGTTAATCAATATGCTGATAAATATTTTAATGATCTTCTAAATATAACAGAAGAGCAAAAAATTCATTGGGAAAAATATTCAGGGGATAATAAAAAAAAATATAAAAATAGTTCCGACATGCATAATAATAATGAACCTATTAGTATATTTAAACAAAGTGAACTAGATGTTGCGTACAATGATGATGAAGATAATATATATGACAACAATATAGAAAACGAATATAACGATGTCAATGAAATTACAAATAGAATTAAACACAAAAAAAAAAGGAAAAAGAATGTTTTCTTTAAACTATTCGATTATGACGAAATAGATGTTAATGTAATTAAAAGTAAAATGGATGAAATTTTGGATGATATAAATGACTTGTCTATGAAGGTATCAAATTTTCAAAGTAGTAATAATAGTCAAAAAAATAAAAATGCTGGTGATCAGAATAGATCAAATGAAGAAGTTGATGAAGACACAAGCGAGGAAAAAAAAGAAAATAATAGTAATAATAATAGTAGTAATAATAATAGTAATAATAATAGTAATAATAATAGTAACAATAATAGTAATAATAATAGTAACAATAATAGTAATAATAATAGTAACAATAATAGTAATAATAATAAAAAAGGTGCATATATGAGTGATGATTTAATACATATTATAGATGAAATCAATTATTTGTTTGATGACTCAGATATGTCAAATTCTTTAGTCGTTACATGGAATTTATTTTTCTTTTTGGAACAGTTACCATTAATAAGAAAAAAATTTGAAAAATATAATCTTGAATATATAGTTACGCGTACAAAAAATGTAGACAAAATTAGTCGAATTTTTAATAATTATATTAATTTCGATATAACTATACAGATGTTACAGAAAAATGTTTATACTAAAACAATATTTGATATATTAGACACTTCTATTAATAATATTAAAAATACTTTAAATAATGCACTATATTATATTTTTAAAGTATTATCAATACGAATTATTTGTTATGAATTTCAACAAGAAATGTTTTTTAATCTATATGAACCATTTCATGTAAATAACATAAAAAATATAGTTTCAATCTTTCCTAATACAATTGAAAAATTTTTCACTCAAATACCAAAAATGTACTTTAAAAGCATATTAACAGTATTTATAGAATTATTTATAAAAATGTGGATGCTCATTGTAATTGAAAAAGGCTTCTCCAATATACTCTTTAGTGATGAAGATATACATACTATGAAGAAAGATAATCAATATTTAAAAAGTTACATAAAAGATAACCAACTTGTATTAAGTCATTGCTTCTTAACTAAAAACTATGATGTAAATGAATATATAGACACCTTCTTCGATACCCTCTACGGGGATCGTTACATGTTCTCTGAAATTATGCGTGGACAGAGGAGCAAAAAGCCGAAGAAGCATCGTTTCGCGACCTCATAACAAATCATTGTAAGTTTTGCTCACTAGTCCACCAACTCACATACATGCAATGTGCATACATATGTGAACACATGGGTACACATGCATATGTTATATATATATATATATATATATATATTATTATATATATATATATATATATATATATATATGTGTATGTAAAAAATGCATGTAATATACATGCACGACTAAAACCTGTCAATATTGTACATTTATTTGCTCTAATCAGCTACTAGTGTTTTTTCCCTCTCTTTTAGTGTTTTTCATAAGTTAACATGCCTTTACTTTTATTTTCTCATATTAACTGCTCACGTTATATTTGCACTTTATTTTTTTATTTCCATTCCTCCTTTCACCGTTTTAGGGCCATGATAACTGGGAAAAATCGGAACATTCAGTTGAATAAGTAAAACTTGGAAATATGACCAATTACAAATTTGTGGAAATAGTTTTATATATATATATATATATACAATGCAAATTTATCGTATATTTTTTTTTTTTTTTTTGTCAAATCTGGAAGGGGAAAGAATTTTTTCACGAATAACTTTTTATAATTTGTAATTTCACAATCTGCTTAATTTTCTCATTTTCAATTTTATTAATATATACATATATAATGTGCACATATGTGTGCGCGTATTTGTACATGCATTTATATGTAAGACATGTATGGTTTCTTTTTTGAATTATGCGCGTTCAACTTTACTTCTCAGAGGTGCCCGTCTCTTTGTAATATTTTTATATTTTATTATTATACTTATATACATATATTTGCACTGACACACACATTATATATATGTATATACATATACATGTTTATGCAAGTAAAATATCTCTAGGAAACATTATTTTTTTTTAATTCATTACTTCCTTTCAAATTCCTCAAAATAATTACTTAAATGCGTATTTTATTTAAATATAAGAACTGCAAGTTTTTTTAAAAAGTGAATATAATATATTTATAAAGATGATTAAATGTTAATTCAAAATTAAAATAAAAAAAAAAAAAAAAAAAAAAAATAGTCTCAAGAAAAGGGGAGATTTCAACAAATTAAAAAAGAAAATTTGGATTTTGAGAAGTTAGGACAATGCTCTTTTTCTCTTTTCTTCAGGTGCTGAACAGAAAAGAAGAAATACGATAATATATGTAACACCAGTTGATAAGTGTATACATGTTCAGTGTGTAAATGAGCTATGTGCATACGTATGTACTATGTATGTATATACCATTTATACATACTTTTACATATACATATCCGCGCTTTATGCCGAACTGTAACAATCATTATAATAGACAAAAGAAAAAAGAAAATAAAAAAAAAAAAGAATACCTGATGGGTTTCCAGCTCTGTAAAAGGATTTCATAAGGCTAATACTTCTCTTTGTCAGTTGATCACATTCGATGTAGTTCACATTTATATCGTATCTGTAAAAAATAATTGACAAAATTTGTCATTAGTTTTGTGTACATTCCGCAATTAATTATTATTTTAATTTATCTCTCTTTTTGTTATTTTCTTATTTTTTATATTACTCTTTTTGTTATTTTCTTATTTTTTATATTACTCTTTTTCTTATTTTCTTATTTTTTATATTACTCTTTTTCTTATTTTCTTATTTTTTATATTACTCTTTTTGTTATTTTCTTATTTTTTATATTACTCTTTTTCTTATTTTCTTATTTTTTATATTACTCTTTTTGTTATTTTCTTATTTTTTATATTACTCTTTTTCTTATTTTCTTATTTTTTATATTACTCTTTTTGTTATTTTCTTATTTTTTATATTACTCTTTTTCTTATTTTCTTATTTTTTATATTACTCTTTTTCTTATTTTCTTATTTTTTATATTACTCTTTTTCTTATTTTCTTATTTTTTATATTACTCTTTTTGTTATTTTCTTATTTTTTATATTACTCTTTTTCTTATTTTCTTATTTTTTATATTACTCTTTTTGTTATTTTCTTATTTTTTATATTACTCTTTTTCTTATTTTCTTATTTTTTATATTACTCTTTTTGTTATTTTCTTATTTTTTATATTACTCTTTTTCTTATTTTCTTATTTTTTATATTACTCTTTTTCTTATTTTCTTATTTTTTATATTTCTCTTTTTCTTCTTTTCTTCTTTTACATTTTTTGCAAAGAAAGAACGGAGCCACATCCTCCAAAACGCTCGTTCAGACAACAAAAGTAAATATTTTTTATTCCTGACATGTTCAGAAAAAAATATGAAAAAAGAAAAAAAAAAAAAAAATTCCAAATAGCTATTTATAACATATGCTTAACAGGATAATGAAATGTATGTTAGACAAAAACAGTGTAGCTATTTTATTTCATTTTATTTAGCTTTATTTTTTATATAACCTACTAGTTTTATCGCATATACACACATGATACATGGCTCGCATGTGACAACAATACAGCAGTTCTTAAGTTTTTCTATCTTTTTTTTTACATCAACTTCTTTTTCAGTAATGTTTAAATAAGAATCATTATTACTGTCAGTATATTTCTGATTTGATAAATAATTTTCCTTTTGTGTTTCATCAGTACCATTCTCATTTATATAAATGCATCCATTTGTTTCATTTATTTTTTGGAATATATATGGGTTCATAAAATAACTCATTATCGAATTTTCTATATCATTTCGATCATTGTTAAAACATTTTATCAAATTCAAATTTTTCATTTTCTCATAATTTTCACCATAAATATACTTATCTATCGCAATAAGTTCACAGTGTCGACAGCCATTTTTTGATTCGTTCGTGTAATTGTAGGAGCTTGATATAATTTCCCTTTTCTCGTTTATTAGTAAACAGAAAATCGGCATTTCCTTCAACTCTTTGTGCAAGCTTTTTTCAGCCTTCCATAACGCAAAATGGAGAAAAGATATCTACATGTAAACATGCACTAATACATACATATATGCACACATACACGAATATGTCCACACCAAAATATACCCACACTACAAGAATGCATCATAATACACAAATGTATTCGTACACAGACATACCCATTTCTTATCTGTAATGCGAATTTTATTAGTAAATACAGTTATATATATTATTTATTATATGCAATTTTTTTTTGAACTGATTACTTCTCTCAGAGCTATGTTTAAGTAGTAAGTCGCCTCTATTTCGCTTAACTCAACCATTTTGCTTGTCAAAAAAAAAAAAAAAAAAAAAAATTTCCCGAAATTGTTATATAGTTACTGACAAAACCCACATATTATTCAAAAGAAAATAATATTATTTTTATTCGTGTTAGAATAGGTTGTATCTTCATAATATTTTTCCTTTTATTTTAATTTGGTTCTACCATACATACTTAAGTAAAATATATCCCCATACATACGTATATATATATATATATATATATATATATATATATCATAAAAAGTAAACAGTTATTTACACTTAAACTGCAAACTCTTCTCTTTTTACGACTCCCTATATATTAATGCATCAATGTTGGAAAATACGAGTTCAAAAAAATTTTAAATTACTCCAAGTCAACAAAAAAAAAAGTAAAATAAATCAAAATAAATCAAAATAAATCAAAATAAATCAAAATAAATCAAAATATATCAAAATAAATCAAAATATATCAAAATAAATCAAAATAAAACAAAATAAAACAAAATGCAACAAAATAAAACAAAATAAAATGGAGAAAAATTGCAAAGACTTGCTCATTTAATTATTGCGCTTTATATTTTAGTTGATAAGTTCATGTGAGTTCTTTAAAAAATTGAAAAAATGGTAAAGGGTAACAAGGCAGCATACTGTGCAGAGAAGTTTAAAATATTGTACATTTAGTATAAAGTAGTTTTTAAAAATAAGAATATACCATGAACAGTTAATATGTACGCGCAAGAAAGGACTGCATGCTGAAAACTACATGTACTTACATATTTACTCATAATCTCAAACATTTTACACAAATATTTAAACATGTATGTAACATACGGGAGGAACTGCGCGTAAAAAAAAAGAATTAAAATTATACTTAAAAAGAAATGAACTTGCGCTAACTCCCTCCTTTCATTTTTAGAAGGGCATACACTTGTAACTTTTACACAGGAAAGTAAATCAAATTAAATCAGATAAAGCTACATAGAATCAAATGCAAACATATCCAACTAGATCAAATAAATTAAACTTATTTAAACTTAATCAAACTTAATCGAAATACATGGACAAGCTCCAAAATGGAATTCAGTTCCGAATTGTAAATTTTAAGTGAACAAGGAAATGGGAAAAGTTTGTGTGCACAGTTAAGTAATATACGTTTGAATTTAAAAAAATAAATGGCAAATTCTTGCCTTTTCATTTTCCCCCAACGTTGAGGCGTCATGTATTTACGCAAATGTACAAAAATGAATTGCACATAATATATGTATATATATATAATATATATATATATATATATATATATATATATGCATATATGGTTATATGCATGTAATTACATACGTATTCATATACCTAATATGTAGAAATGGTAAATTACGTCCAAACGCTCGTGTCCCTCGAATTCATGCGTATTTGCCCATCCAGGCAATATGTGCAATTTGATTGCATGATAAGATAATTATAAGAGTATGGCTAAAAGGAAATTTTTTTTTTTTTTTTTTTTTTTTTTTTTTTTTTTTTTCTTCTTCTTCTTCCTCCTCTATCCGTCGAAAAAGGATATTATGTCACAGTGGAGCTTCATCTCAGCGTCGAGCCTAATATGTTCCAATTTATTCGCAATAATATCAAAAAGAGGTCTTTTTGTAAAATCATACTGTAGCATGCTTCTTAACAAATCAGATAATTCACTTGGTATATCATTCGGAATAGGCAAAAATAACTCACCTGCAGATATTTTACAAAAAGTTTCAGAGGCAGATAACCCATCATAAGCAATTTTTTTTGTTAAGGCTTCCCATAAACTAACAGCAAATGACCATACATCTGATTCTTTGAAAAACCCTTCTCCTTTCAAAACTTCTGGGGCAGCATAAAAAATATTTCCATACATAGCATAAGCAGTTGGACTATCATTTATAGAAAAATACGTAGATAAACCAAAATCAGATATAATAGCATTTTGGTTTTCATCTAATAATATATTTGATAACTTCAAGTCTCTATGAAAGAATTGATTAGAATGCACATTATACATTCCTTCTGCTACTTGTTGAAATATTTTAACAATTTTTGGTCTTGATAAACATTTTGTATAAATGGAACTTTTTTTTTTTTCATCCCTGTATATATATTTTTCTAAACTACCACCAGGACAATATTGTAATATTAATGATTCCTCCCCTTCTCTTAAGCTACACACACCTATTAACTTTATAACATTAGTACATGCACGTAAAGAATACAAAATTTTAGCTTCGTAATTTCGATATTTCACTGGTGTTGGGAAATAACGAAATATTTCCAGGTTCGCCATTTTTTTGATTTTCTTATTTCTTTGTAAAGTGTATGACGAATTCTCTGTTAACTCGGCATCCCGTCTAGCTTTCCCCTCCACAACGGATAGTTGATCCTCTTCTATTCGTGCGTCTTCCACATGCTCCTCCTCCATATGTTCCTCCACCTCCTCTTCTTCTTCTTCAGCTCGCTTGTTCCTCAATTCAGCCTTTACTAGACTCAAATTTTGACTAATTTTCGGGAAAATGTACTTATGACTTGACCTAGGTGTAGATATATAACTCTCACAGTAGCTCTCTTCACTTATATCCTTCGGATTGTATAAAAACAATTTACAAGCAACATATATGCCCTTATATTTTGCCCTAAACACTTGAGCATAACTTCCACCTCCTATTTTATTTAAAATAATTATATCACTATTACATATGTTTCTAATATTATTAAAAGAGAATTTTTGTCCTGTATTAAAATTTAAAGATAACGGATCTGCACTATCTATAGAATTTACTAAAAAACGAAAAACAGATAAAACAAATTTTCTAACATATGTATTATTTATATTTAATTTTTTTAATTCCTTATCTGTTAATTTTAATATATGATAACCTCTAACTTTGTTTATCTTAAATAAATAGGCCTCTTTTTTTAAACCAATCATTTTTAGAAAATTATATAACATATTAACAGACCACTTATTATAATCAGAGGCTCTCAACTTTACATCTTCATTAATCATATCAAACTTATCATCATTTGATGTTAAATAATCATCAATAAATAGAAAACAATTTTTCTGTCTATCATCATGTGTTTCTGGAAAGGTTGCACCTCTTAATCTTTTTCTAATTAGAGTTTTATCAAAATGGTAAAAATTTATTTCTTCTTTTTTTTCACCTCGTATATTATTGTCCACTGCGATTCCCTTTCCTGAACACCCAATGCTCTTTTGTTCATCACACGTATGTTTACTCTCTTCACTATAGTCCTTTTCTTTACTGCTTTTGTTATCATGTTTATACCCATCCGTAGTACCACTATTCACTGCCTTTTCATTGCCATGGGAAGAATATCTCCCATTTACTTTGTCCATATCAGTTTTATTCTTGTTGTGGCTTCCAACCTCCTCATAGTTGCCGCCATCATCTTTTCCCTTTTTTATGGCCTCCCTCCATTTATTTCCCCAGTCGTAATTTTCCCGATTTTCCATAAATTTTTCAAAAGTTGTAATTTCATTATTTTTAATTACAAAACTGTCATTATTAATATTTTTACAAATTAAGTTTTTATATTCATCCGTAATTATTATATTCAGTTTATTTTGCTTATCTTCCACATTCTCACAGTCCGCTTTTAAGCCCCTGTGCCACTCAGTACTATTTTTCTTTGTGCAACTCTGTTCTAAACTGCATTCACTTCTGTATTCATTTATTCCCCCCCCTTTTTTTCCAGATGCTTCCCCCTTCAATCCATTCATCAATTCAAAGCTGTTCACTTCTTCCTCCTCTTCCTCCTCCCCGCACATGCCTTCCCCTTCTTCGACTGTTTCCATCGCATCTTCTCCCTCCACTACTTTGAATCCGTTCACTACTTCTTCCCCTTCCGTTCCTTCTCCCTCTTCTTCTACCGTTTCCATCGCATCTCCTCCTTCTTCTATCTGTATGTCATTCGAATTGCATGTTAATCCCTTTCCACCTTCGGTTAAGATGTACAAAGGATTATCCATGTGATTCGTTGAGCTCTCCTTCGTTTCACTTGTTTCGTTGTGTAAGTCGCTCAGGTTGCTAAGCAGTTTACCTTTATTATATTCTTGGCTATTACAGCGGCTGCCATTACAGCGGCTGCTATTACAATGGCTACTATTACAATGGCTGCTATCGTAACCGCTATTATTGTTACTACTACAACTACTATTAGTATTACCCTTACTGTTTACACTTATATTAATACAATTTGCTATTTTCTGCTGCACAACGTGCTTCTGCTTGTCAATCCTTCTTAAGGGGTTGGCACCTGAGCGACAACCCACCTGCCCACCTAAACCATTTTTACCCTCTTCATTGTTATCAGACGATATTGTTTCATCATCCGTGTCAAAGGAAGTAACAATAATATTCATTGGGCTTAGGAAGTGAGTTGTCCTATGCTCTTTTTTCCTTCTTCCTGTTGAGGATGATGATTTCACATTTTTTCCAAATCCATTTCTGTTAAAAAATAAATCATTATTTTTAATAAAGGACATCATAGGTGGTTTTAAATAATTAACAGAGCGTGCTGGAATTGTTTTATGTTTACTCTTTTGTCTGATATAACTAGAGAACATATTTACATTTCTCATATTTACATTTCTCATATTTACATTTCTCATATTTACATTTCTCATGTTTACATTTTTCATGTTAACATTTTTCATGTTTAAACTTCTCGTGTTTACATCTCTCACGTTTACATTTCTCATCTTTTCTATATCCTCTATTTTATTTGATTGAAACGTACTATTTTTAAAATTATTAAAAATATTATTTAATAGTAAACTTTCCTTTATAGATTTATTATCCAAAGAAGTGGATGGAACTTGAGGTCTAAAATCATAACATGAAGACGAATTACTACTATTTGTAAGCCGTTCCGATGTGCATAAATTTAGTTCAGTTTTATACGTTTTGTTACATATTGAATTAAAACTTCCATAATTATTAACAATAGTATTATTACCCATTGTGTATACACTATTACTTGGACTTTTATCTAAATCTTGATCTATTCTTACTGTATTCAGATTTTCACATTTATTCTGAATAATAAAATTATCATTATCACTCATTATAATAACTGACTTAATACTTAATGGGCTTCTATATCCTATTTCTGTTGAATATTCATTGTATTTAATAAAGTAACCAATAGCATTGTTCATTTTATACTCTCCTTCAAAAATTACTCTATCATTATATATGAGCATACCCCACCCATTTCGAACATTATTAACAGTTTCCCCTATATAATAATATTTTTTATTTTTTTCCTTTTCGGATATATTTAAAGAAGTACTAGAAACTGACGAATACGTATCGACTACTTTAAGCCGTTCTGATGAATAGTTTTTTATCACTTTGTATCTGTTCTTTTCAATACAACTTAGATTACTATCACTGTAAAATATTTCGTTCGACTGATTCATTATTTTATCTTCCACATGGTTTCTTCCCAAGCTATCTTCTTCTTCACATCGTTTATTAGAGCAGCTTTCTTCTAACCGTTCGGACTTCCAATGATGGGATGTATCCTTCTTCTCCTTTTGCTGCTTCCCCGCACTCTTCACATAGCCGTTTCTACCAAAGCTATCACTATTGACCGAATTTCCACTGTTACTATCCTCTTGACGCAAAAAGGACGAATTGAATCTATTCACTTCCTTATCATTACACAAATTTTTATTCTTAATATAATCATCATAGTCATAATATATATTTGATATCCTATTACCTGTGTATGTATGATATAAAAATTCAGGATTTTCGTTTTCGATTAATTCTATATCTATTCCCCCAGTATCATAAACAATTAAACTTTTTACATTTTTTCTTAAAAAAACATCTGATATTATATCACTATTTACTAGTTTTGTTCCACTTACCTTGCTTTTTCTTCCTATGCTTTCTTCTATCATTTTTGTTCCATGGCATTTTGAGTTTGTCACATGGAACTCTCTTTCTGTTGATCGTTTTGCTCCATTCTTAAACTTTTCCTCGTATAATACTCCTTCTAAATGATCGCAGCAATTCTTTATTCTACTAATCTGCTTTTCATGTAGTCCTTCCCCTTCGCTAAGCGCCTCCTTCTCTTCTGTTTCTTTCCCACTGCATTGATTTTTCCTTGTCCTGTTTATGGCCACTGCTTTGTGTCTGCTCCTACTGTTATTACAAATTCCCCTTCTTTCCTTTGAATCACTCAGTCTACGATTAGACCGGGGAACATTCTCTTCGGAAATACTTTTCGCAGATAAGAATTTACCTGTGCGTTCCCCCCTTTCCATTTTTACTTCATTTGATATTTTTTTATGAACAAAATCTTGTTTGAAAATTTGGATATTTTTTTTACCCTCTTTTGAAATACTACTATAGGTGGCATTTTTTTCAAACATTGCTTCGTCATTTAGCATTTTACCATTTAGCATTTTACCATTTAGCATTTTACCATTTAGCATTTTACCATTTAGCATTTTACCATTTAGCATTTTGCCATTTAGAATTTCGTTATTTTCCCTCTCATCATTTTCCCTCTCATCATTTTCCATCTCATCATTTTCCCTCTCATCATTTTCCCTCTCATCATTTTCCCTCTCATCATTTTCCATCTCATCATTTTCCCTCTCATCATTTTCCCTCTCATCATCCGTTTTATTATATGTTATATTTTTGGATATATTACTCAATAATTTTTGAAAAAATGAGGAATAAAATTGTGTATTCTCATTTTCACAAATTTTTTTTGGTGGCTCTGTTTTAAATCTTCTACTACTTCGTACATAATTTTTTTTTAAATTTGTGTCGTTATAATTATTCTCATTAAAATTGTTATTCAAATTTAACCGCTCGTCCAAATTTCTTAAGTTATCATAAAATAACTTGTCGGAATTACAAAATAGCTTCCTTGACACACCTGAGCTCAATTCGTTCATGTTTTTATTCAGACGAGATAATAAAAAGGTTCATACTTATAAGCACTTTTTTTTTTTCTTTTTTTTTTTTTTTTCGCGGGTAGCAAAAAAAATATTAAACCTTTTTACAGCTAATCACAAAAATATGTCTACGCTTCGTTATAAAAACATACGTTGTACACCCATACGAAAAAAAGATTCTTTTTTTTTTTTTTTTTTTTTTTTATCATTTGTGTATGTGCATATACATATAACCATATATAGCATATGTACGTACTTCTTTCGTTGTAACAATTTTTTTTTTTTTTTTTTTTTTTTTTTCAAGACCCTCCGTGTTTCACCAAAACAAAGGATGTGTACTCTTCTCTTCCTTAAGCTGACCAGTTTTTAAAAATGAGACAATAATAACTATAAAGAAGGAAAAAATAATAAAATATAATAAATTAAATAAATAAATATATATATATGCGCATAAAAGACCTTTGTAAATATTACACTTTCTTTTTCCCTTATACATGCAGCATCATGAAGTGGGACAAAACGAAATGTAATATGCACAGAGTGAATATCACGAACACACAATGTGTTGGATACATATATTATAAACACATTGATATACAATAAAGTACGTTTCAATAATGTGTAAATTAGAAAAATTAACGAGAAAAAATTCCTACGGCTAAAACACAAAAATCGCATATCAATATATGAATAACTGATTTAGATATTCTTGTTACAAATGGAAAAAAAAAAAAATTAAATTGCACGTACTTATGTATGTATGTATGTATGTATGTATGTATGTATGTATGTATAAATATATACATATATATTATGTATAAATTATGTATGCGCACATATATGTATATTCGTACTCTCATTCGTATGCACATATATTGTACACTCATTTGTATGCACATATATTGTACACTCATTTGTATGCATAATTGTTCGTATTTTCGCATGTACGTATGCGAGTATGTACGTTATGTATCAATGGGGAAATTTCCCAATATTTTTACTTTTTTTTTTTTTGTTTTCCCGACTATACCAAATGACAAACGTAAAAAAGCAAAAGCAAAAGCAAAAGAAGAAATAAATTAAATTGTCAAGAGTGTTAAGGAGAATACTAGCATTTTACTCGCTTTCCATATATTTATTCAGCCTTCCTTTCACTTCATTTTATTTCTTAATATGTAGTACGAAAAAAAAATTCACCTTTAGGCAATTACAGTATGAACAAAGCTAAAAGTAATTTTTTTTTTTTTTTTTTTTTTAAATATTATTTTCTTCATTTGCATATATATTACACAAGAGCTAATTAATATTATGTCATATCTCAGAAGTAATGACTACTCTTGATAACACAAACCTTGCGATTTAAGTATATGCTGTGATTTATGTATCAGTTCTTGTTCTTTTATGTATTTTACCGTTTCTTCCTTTTTCACTTATTTCACAGAGAAGAGGGATTGTACATAATTATACATACAAATGTGTATTGCAACTAGCCAATTTTACTTTTACACATTCATAGATACAAACACTTAACATCCCCTCGTTGTAATGTAACTAGATCAGTTATTCTTCATCCCATATGTTTTCCATTCCTCTTCATCATCATTAGTAAACGCTGGGAATTTAATTTAATTTTGCGTCGTACTTTATTATACTCAAAAAAAGGACAACTTTTATTTTTTTTTTTTTTTCCTTTTTCCCCCCCGTTCCCAAAAAAAAAAAAAATAAATATATTAATCTGAGAGACTTTTTTATGAACACAGTAATAAGAAACAGATTTGACAAAATTATTTTATTTTATTTTTTTTTATTTTTGTATTATGCACTTCGCAAATATACATATACATGAATACACATGCATATCCAAACATAAATGTACACATATAACAACTGTGTTATAATCCTATCACATAAATGAAATTGTTTTTCATCTTTTTCAAAAAACTTGTAATCAAAACAAATGCCCCAAAAAAGTGCAAACAATATTACTCGTATCACCAGATTGTGTGAAATATACATGTACGTCTTATTAAATGAAATATTATCCCTTTTCACTTTCACGAAATTGAGTAATATTTATACATAATTAAAAGGCAGAAATATGGATAGACTTTTAAATAATTCGTTAAATAACCCTAAAAATTAACTTATACAATACAATGCAGTAATCATACAATTTACATTTTTGCTATTTTGCTTTATTTTATTACGTTTAATTTTTTTTTTTTTTTTTTTTATGAAAAATGTTAGCAAGCGATCACAATATTCTATACATATTCATTATGCAAAGAATCCAAGTTAAACTTTTTAATGACCTATGAACTTTTTTTTTAATTCATCTAATTTGCTGATTTCCAAAATTGTATACATGAGATTTACACTTGTGACGCATTTTTACATATACATAATATAATACAGATATATGATTTGTATATGTACAAATTTATGTATATATATGTAGTCACTTCCTTTTAATATAAATTATAAAAACAAAATTCTGCAAAAGTTTATATGCTGTATTAATATCATCTAGTTCATTACATGAAGTTGTAGTACCACTGCATAAAAAATACTGCTTCATTCTTAATTTATATATATTTGTAAAATTAGTTTTATTTACATTATTTTTTCTTTTTCCAAAAATTTCTAATTTTTTTTATTCAAGTTATTGATGACACTAAAATTAATCTGTTAAAATATAAAAATAAAATATAAAAATATGAAAATAATATATAAAATATAAAAATATAAAAATAAAATATAAAAATATAAAAATAAAATACGAAAATAAAATAAAATAAAATATAAAAATAAAATAAAATATAAAAATAAAATAAAATATAAAAATAAAATAAAATATAAAAATAAAATATAAAAATAAAATATAAAAATAAAATATAAAAATAAAATAAAATATAAAAATAAAATAAAATATAAAAATAAAATAAAATAAAATATAAAAATAAAATAAAGTATAAAAATAAAATAAAATAAATATACTAATTTTTTGAAAGATGAACCACGTCTAGAACTTTCTACTAATTCTTGACATAATAATTATACATATCATATACATTTATATTTATATAGACGTTTTACTGAAGAAAGTAAGCCAGGTTTCATTGCAAAATCCTCGCCCTAAGTATATTAACCATTTATGTAAACGGTAAAAATACTCCCATGAACTATAATTTTTTGGAAAATTATTGTTTTAAATTAAAAATTATAAAATAATAAAAAAAAATAATAATAGATAAATGAATGCATAAATAAATTAACAAATGAATGAATGCATAAATAAATTAACAAATGAATGAATGCGTTAAAAAATAAAATGAACTAAAATAAATTAAAACAAAAAATTCTAAAATATTTTGAAAATATTGTAATATGAACATAAATGAGAATTGTAAAAATTTTGCATTCTTGTAACTGCACAAATTATACAAATTGTTGAAAGTACCATTTTACCTTTTCCTCCCTACATGGTAAGCTTTTAAACAATTTTTTAAAAAAATTAAAGTGTAATATTTACACCTTTAATATTGTTTTTCTCCTTCTTATTAACATTTCTTGTTCTATCAAATAATAAAAAAGAAAAAATGTTCCAAAAGAAAAACAAAAAATAGTAATTTGTTTAAAGATCCTAAACTTGTATATACAAGCATATATATATATATACATACACCTGTACATGCAATATATTTATTTATGTACATAGTTTTTTAATCCATTTAATTAAAAAAAAAAAAGAAAAAAAAATATTTTATTCCCTATTTGTGCCTTTTAACCCCATGTAGCATTGAAAAGATATAAAAATGGATTTTTTATACAAACAACAGAAAGTTAACAGTATTTTATCATCGTACAAATTGTATTTCCTCCTGTATTAACAGTTTTGCTTGAGCAAACGTACAAATACGTATATAGTTAATTAAATACAAAGTAGTCACACCCGTATACTTATATTTTTATATTCGCATATATAATACATATTATAATTCCACGTGATCATTTTACCTGCACAGTTAATGTTGTCACGAGTAAAAAAAATCCTGTGTCGAAAGGACAAATAAAAGGTTGTAAATTGCGTGAACTAAGAGAAGGGGGAAAAAAAAAAAAAAGTTTAAGTTCCTTTTCTTAACTTCGAACAATTAATACCCCAGTTAATCCTTATATTTTTACATTTCTCATTTTTGTATCATTTCCATTTGAGCGTATATATATATATATATATATATATATATATCTATTTGTACACATACATATATTTACGTTGTGTGTATACCAATTCATGTACAACGTTCAAATGCGAAGCATCACGGCTGCGGATTTTCGATTAAATTTATGAACACGTTCAGAAAATGGCCGATGAGCTCAAAATAAACATATACTATGGTAGAAAGTACCCATTTTTGTGTAGAACAGTGCGTAACATATATAATAATATTGTTAAGAAAAAAGAAAATTTAAACAGTGAGTGCCTAGTAGGGGAAAACATAAAATTTGTGAAAAACGAAAAAGTGGAAGAGATACAAATAGAATTTGTAAACGATGTATCGGATGTAAAGTTTATACAAAGTAGTGACAAAATATTTGCAAAGAGTTTGGATTATTTATTGAAAACGAATTTATACCATTTTTATGATGAAAATAAAAAAAAAAAAAAATTCTTAATGTTTATATTCAAACGCAGTATGATGATTGGATAGATTTTTTTAGATATAAAGATATACAAGAAAATATTCAACATGTATGTGAACATATTAATAATCACTTACATTTGAATACCTTTGTTTGTTCTCATTTCTTAACCTTGTCTGATATATATATTTATTACGAGATGTATACATATTTTAATATAACTAATTGTTATAATATAAAATATACGAAACAGTACAAGAATCTTAATAGATGGTTTAAGTTAATAACATCTTTGCTATATAACAAGGATGATGAGTTAAATATGTACTTACAAAAAAAAGCACTCATGAACAAAGTGAACATAACAAAAGATGATGCAAACACTGTGCATATGTTAAAACAAAAAGCGACAAATACTTCATATTCGGGGAAATTAGAAAATGCTGAAAAAGGAAAAGTAGTAACAAGATTTCCACCTGAACCATCAGGTTTTTTACATATTGGTCATGCAAAAGCAGCATTCTTAAATAGTTATTATGCAAATATGTATGAAGGAAAAATGCTACTACGATTTGATGATACAAATCCAGCATTAGAAGATATCATATATGAAACAAGTATAATAGATGATTTAGAAAAATTAGGATTAAAATATGAAAAAATTAGTTATACTTCAGACTACTTCGCATTATTAGAAGAGTATTGCATAAAATTAATAAAAATGAATAAAGCGTATGCAGATGATACAGATGTAGAATTAATGAGGAATCAAAGGGGTGAAGGTATTGAATCTGCTAATAGAGAAAATTCGATAGAACATAATTTACAAATATTTGAAGAAATGCGTAATGGTACAGAAATAGGAAAAAAAAATTGTATAAGAGCAAAAATAAATATGCAAAGTAAAAATAAATGTATGAGAGACCCTGTTTTGTATAGATGTATAGTGGATACACCTCATCATAGACATAAATTTAAATATAAATGTTATCCAACGTACGATTTTGCATGTCCAATAATAGATTCAATCGAAGGAGTTACACATGCATTAAGAACGAATGAATATAGTGATCGAATAGAACAATATAATTGGTTTTTATCAATTTTCCAATTACGTAAAGTATACATTTATGAATTCAGTAGAATTTCTTTTGTCAAAACGCTTATGTCCAAAAGAAAATTGAAATGGTTTGTCGATAATAGAATTGTCGATGGATGGTCAGATCCACGTATGCCAACAATTAAAGGAATATTAAGAAGAGGATTAACTAAAGAAGCTTTATTTCAATTTATTTTACAGCAGGGCCCGTCAAAAGCTGGAAACTTAATGCAGTGGGACAAATTATGGTCAATAAATAAACAAATCATTGATCCAATTATTCCTAGATTTGCTGCTGTAGATAAAAAAAAAGCAGTTATATTGAAACTCACTGATTTAAGTCCAGATATTGTTGAAAAAAAAAGAGATTTACATATGAAAAATAAATCATTAGGTACTTGTACTATGTACCATACAAACAAATTTTTCATAGAGCTAGAAGATGCCCAAACCTTCGTTGAACAAGAAGAAATTACATTAATAAAATTGGGAAATATAATTATTACGAGAGTCATTAAAAATGGCGAAGATGTTGAAGGTGGTGCTACTGTTAATCATGATACTCCTTTGAAGGAAATATTAGGTGTTTCCAACTTTAGCGGAGATTTTAAAACAACAAAAAAAAAAGTACACTGGATACCCTACATTCGCGAAAAATTAATTTCATGTACCTTGTACGAATACGATCATCTGTTAACAGTGGATAAATTTGAAAATGATAATAAAGAAGAATGGACAAAATTTATTAATCCAGTTACTAAGTACGAAACAGAAGTCTATGCAGAACCAGCTATTACTTCTCTCAAACAGGGGGACAAATTTCAATTTGAGCGAAGAGGCTATTTTATTGTTGATCAAATATCTAACAACAATCATTTTCGCTTAGTCAAAATTCCGGATGGAAAATCAAAAAATATGTCCATAATTAGCTCAAAAGTTGATCCTCAAGTTTTGGCGGGAACAAAAAATAAAACTGTCGCTATGCCTGACAAAGGGAAAACCACCCAGAAGGACAACATGAAAATGTAGTAAGGTCCTTCCTCCCATATGTTTCATATTTCTGCAAGTGAAAAAAGTATAGATCTTCTATGCTCGTTTATTATTTAAACAAGTAAATTTTGTTATATTCCCTTTTTTCCTTTGCTTTTGAAATCTAACTCTTTTTCACCTAATTTGTCAGTTTCCATTATCATCATCCCCCTTACAGGTATCGTTCCTGTTTCGATTATCACTCCTGTTATATTTTTATTTTATACCTAATATTAGTTTTTCACATTTCGATATATTTTATCATATTTCTATTTATTTCTTTACATTTCGATTTATTTCTTCACTTTGCATTTTATTTATTATTTTTTTTTTTCCTCGAATACCTTTTTATAAAAAAAAAAAAAGTATGAAAAAACATAAACACATATGCAAAAATGGAAACAAGAAAAACAAGGAAAACAAGAAAAACAAGAAAAACAAGAAAAACAAGAAAAACAAGAAAACCATAAATATGGCGTCATGTAAACACATAAATTAAACTCACGAATACTTAAACGAGTACATGTAGAAAGTGCTTGTGTTCCTAAATACTCACTCGTGCAAATGGACTATACATATATATATATATGCATATATTGCACATACATAACATGAATACACAGCATGCGTACATAGCAGAAATACGCAGCATGAACATACTACAACGAATCTACATGACTATACTTGAATACGTAAGCATATGTTTGTTTTTCTTTTCGACGATAAACTATTAATGGCTTTCTAAAGATAAGCATTTATTTTATTTTATTTTTTTTAACGTCTCATAACTTGGAGCTTCCCCGGAGTGTTATTTCACTTCTTCGATTCTGACCACATACTTTTATTATAAATATAATTGTCATAAACATAAATAAATAAACATGCATATATATAAATAAAAATGCATATATATAAATAAACATGCATACATATAAATAAAAATGCATATATATAAATAAACATGCATACATATAAATAAACATACATATATATAAATAAACATACATATATATAAATAAACATACATATATATAAATAAACATACATATATATAAATAAACATACATATATATAAATAAACATACATATATATAAGTAAACATACATAGTACATATATATATATGTGTAGTAACAGCTCTAGAGTCGTATTAACGACCTACATTTTTTATGTAATATTTTTTTTTTTTTCAGTTTTCTCATTGTGTTTGAAATTATAAAAAGGAACTTTATTCATACATGCATTTTTTCGTTAGTTGTTAATCATTCCTTCTGCTTATAATCTAGTCCGTTCTTTTACTGTTTATTTCTTTTCTCTGCTTTTCCGTTTCTTTAATTTTTTTTTCTTTTTTTTTCCATTTATTCCACCCTTATTGATCTTTGGCCCACTTCACTTGCCCTTATTTTTTTTACGTCTTTACACAGTTCAAATTGTCTTCCTTCAAACGATTAAAATACAGCTAAATTCTGCATGACAGGAAAATTGAAAAAAAAAAAAAAAAAGCGTAACAAAAAAGTGGAATAATAATAAGCTGCTTCTATATAGCCCCAGCATTTTTGATAAAAAAATGAAGGATACGATAAATTATAGATTCGAGGATAATAAGGATGAAATGGTAATTATTGTGAATGAACAAAATGAGTTTTCAGATTTGAAAACTCGAAAAGCTATGAGAACGAACAATTTATGGCACAGATCAACGGCAGTTTTTGTGTTCACCAAATTAGAACAAGAGTATTTTATTTATATACATAAAAGATCTAAAATAAAAGATTACTGCCCTTCTTACTATTCCATTGGCTTTGGTGGGGTAGTTTCCAGTGAAGAAGAGTACCTTCAGAATGCACTCAAAGAACTGGAGGAGGAAAGTGGAATAGTAAAAAAACCTGAACAGCTATTTTATTTAGGCATATTAAAATGTGACACGGGTTGTACCAGATCTTTTGTCAGCTCTTACGTAATAACTAAACACGCATCGTTTCTAATTACATAATATTACATGTGGGTGTATGGATATATGTATAAATGTGTATAAGTGTACATATGTTTGCGTGTAAAGCTACAGACAGTTTTAGCTTTTTACATTGGGTAAATTACTCTTCATTTTTAATCATTTCACAAGTTCATTACTTCTCCTTATTTCGTTTTTTATTTTTTTTTTTTTTTTTTCTCTCAGTTAACCTTTGTCAACCCGGACTTTCAAACAGTACCTCAATTAAATGAAGTCGAATTTATAACAAGAATTTCGATGAATGACTTTGAGAAATTTTTGGAACAAGAAAAATTCACACTAACAAGTATGCACAAGAACATTTTAAACCTTGTTATTTTTACAAATAATTTATGTTTATACTTTTCTATGACCAATTTTTGCATTATATACGTTCGCGTCAGCAACCTATTTTTCTGTATTCTGAGCATAGCTCAAAAATTTAAATTCATCTTTTTTTTTTGATATGTAGCATTTAAATAAAAAAAAAAAAAAAAAAAAAAAAAAAATCTACATTAATATTTTTTTATATATATACACACATATATGCATACATATGTACACACACACACACACACACACACATACAAACATACAAACGTACAAACGCACAAACATACAAACGTACAAACATACAAACGTACAAACGCACAAACATACAAACATTTCATATGTACACACGCGCATACGAACAAACATATTTACAACTTCTTAGGTATATTCATATATAACCATTTCAAGGACAAAATGACAAAAACCCACTTGGACGAAATTTACGAAAAAATTAACTAAGACTTTTTTGTAATCCACTTATCGGATGAAAACTAAAAAAGCAAGAGAGTTAGCTATAGTTAGTGTGTACATACCGCTTTTTTTTTTTCTTTTTTTTTTCAACTTTGATCTATTTACATATATTCGTTTACATTAACCTATTTATGTTTACAATTTTCCCCGCACTAATTTATGTTAATTTTTCAATTTCCATTTAATGATATTTTCCCTATCTCATACTTTGCTGATGATAAAAAGTACCAAAATGAAAAAACATTTTTTCGCTTTTTTCTACATATTTGCAAAATTGAAGTTTTATTTGTAAGCCCTGTTGTTCCCTTCATAGGGAAAGGAAAAAAAAAAAAAAAAAATGCAAAAAAACAAAAAATCAAAAAATCAAAAAATCAAAAAATCAAAAAATCAAAAAAGATATGTTAATTTCCATCCTTTTTTATATGCTACATTGCATAAAGACAAAAAATAAACTTGTATTATACTTTTTATTTCCCTTTTATGATCTTACAAAAAAAAAAATATACATTACACAAATGAAACTTCTGTACATATGTGATACCAGATTTCACACATTTAACTCAAAAGAGAAAAAATACATATTTAAATATATGTTTTATTCCTTGCAAGATTTGCTTAATAATAGTAAAACAAGAGATATCAAATTCTGGCTCGTGTGCATAAGTACGTATAAAACTGTAAACGACATCAAACACTAAGATGAACACACACACGTGCATACATATATATGCATGTATGTATGTATATATGTATATATATCTATACATATGTACATTATACAAATAAACGAATTTTCTGGTATCTCATTTTTAGTTGCCCCATTTTCCTTTTTTCCCAATTTTCATTTTTATTTCCCCTTTGTCTAGATCTAATCGATTATTCAGATGTTCTAAATTTTTCTGATCCGTTTGATTATGAAAATGTAAAAAAAGCCATAGACAAAATATCCCCTTACTTCTACTTAAATAATGAGCACTCAGTAGTAGGAAGTGAAGTAGCTGTAGACCCCTTATTAGCCTTTTTAAAAGAACATAAAAGTACGCATTCCTTCGAATGCCTCTTCATCCGTTTTATCATAAAATTCTTTTGCTATATATTCGGGATCCCCTTTCTTTCTATATTTTTGTCTATAACAAGTCATATTAGCCTTAGCTTTCAAATTTATGTATGTGTAAACATACATATGCATACGCATATATACGCACGTACATGCGTAAACAAACAGCAGTTTATGCATGACTCTCTTACCCATTTATTTGCTTCTTAGATATTGCAAAAATCAAGAAATGCGATAAGGCTGCAATTATATCAAGCAATGTTCATATTTGGGATGATAAAATTTCGGAGCTAAAAATAATAGGAAACATATTGAGTGAATCCATATGTGAAATTAATTTTTTTAACGGTTAAACATATTTTTGCCCATTATAATATTTTTTTTTGTATATAATAAAATAATGCACACTTACTAAGATATAACGTTTATATACTGTTAATTTTTTTTTTTTTTTTTTTTTTTATATCCTTTTTCTTCCTATATTTTTTTTTTTTTTTCAATTAGTTATGAACGGGATTATTGATGCTACAGGGAAAATGCAAAAAATCAGTTCCGAATTGAGTAAATATTCAAACTTCTTTTTCAAGAATATAGAACTGAACAAAGTAAACATTTTGCAAATATCAAAAGAGATACTAGCCATCAAATTTACTGTTTCAATTACCTTAAGTTTGAAAAACCAGGTACAAAAATAAAATAAAATAAATAAATAAATAAATAAATAAAGTAGAATAATAAAATAACATAATAACAAAATACGGAAAAGCAAAAAAATTAAGACAGGTAGAACAAACGAGACGAAATAGATCGAACGCGATGAGATAGACCCAGCAAGGAGAGATAAATCTAATAGCAGTCATCAAATTGGTAAAACCTAAACATGTGAAAACTAACAAAGTCGAATTCTTCCTTTTAATTTATACTTACCTTCTCAGCTATTGCTGAAATGTGAAGCAAGACCTTTAATAATAGAAGTAGGGCATGAGGTTTACGTCAGTTTAAATAAGTTATCCGTTGAATTTGACATAAGAGCAAAAGCTTTGAAGGATGGCATTTCTCAGCATTTAGTTAAATTTTGCATTTATCTAATCGTTGTTAATATGCGTGTCGAAAAAAGGGAACATAAAAAAAAAAAAAATAATAATAACATGTATATATAAGTTTACATTTACTTAAACATTCACATTTATACTTACACTTACGTGGGCATCTGCATTTCCAAATGCTTGGAACCTTTTATTCTGTAATATTTATCAAAATTTTATTTTCCTTTTTCTCCTACCAGATATATGGAATACCTATCTTTTTAAGCAGCCCATTGTTACAAGAACAAAATTTAATTTCGCTAAGTTCTTTATCAAAAGAGCTATATGAAAATGTAAAAAAAAAAAAAAAAAAAAAATTACCAAATTAGCAGCGATTCTTCCACCCGTCGAAGCTACATATCATGCACTGCATATATACATGTGAATATACATCCAGATTTATATATACTCATTCATGTTTATGATGACAAACGGAACAACAAAAATTAAATAAAAATAATAATCACAGGAACAAGTACTAATACTAAGATCTAATATAAATCCGACGGACCTAACAATGCAGTAAAAAAAAAAAAAAAAAAAAAAAAAAAGAAAAGAAAAGAAACAGTTTATGGCAAAATGTACACACGCAAGGACAAAAACTTCAAATGCTTAGTGATACTATTTTTTCGTTCTTTTTGAATAGCGAAAAAGAAGTTCGATTCTTGTGGGTAGGAACTCCTATGATTAAGGAGGAGAAGACAATAGCCTTATGTTTGCACGTAAATTTTGTTCTATATAATTTGTCACTTTTTCATTTATCTCTCATATATAACATTTGAGTATACATATATATATATATATATACAGACGTATGCATCATATACATATATGCATATGTATAACCAGAATGAGTGGAATATGTATATCGATGTAATAACGCAAAATATATGCTTTATTCTTTCCACATTACAAAGGGATTAGCAACACAAGAAACTTATTCGCTCACTATAGAAGAGTGTTCCATGGATAATGAAAAAACAATTGATATGATAGAGGACACTACACTGAAGGAAATGCTCCATTTCCTAATTCTGATTGAAGAATTTAACCCATTAGTAATTAAAAAAAAAAAAAAAGTTACAAAAGGGTACAAAAGGATATCGTAGTGTGCGTCTACATCATTTCACATATTTTTTCAAGCTACATTGTTTTACTTAATCACATAATCAATTAATGACATATGATCATATTTTACTTTATCTTTTATTTCCTGATAGCATTATAGTAATGAAAGGTTAAATTATTCTTCCAAATTCTCACGCAACTCGTTGATAGAGTATATAAACAAGGGAAAAAAATTTAAAATCAGGTTATATATTCATATGCAAACATGTGTATTTCAATTTTTTTTTTTTTTTTTCTAGCCATAAGTCATTTCTTTTATTCATGTTTTTTTTTTTTTTTTTTCTAGCCATAATTCATTTTACATATTATTTATTATTTTTATTTTTTTTTCCCTTCAAATTCCATGATAGGAAAAATAAATTAACCCTTTTAAAAAACTTAACTGGTGATAGTGCTAACACGAAAAAGGAGGGAACAATGTTATTAGCAAAAAAGAGTGATAATATTTATCGAAAAGACGACTTCAAAAAAAAAAAAAAAATTATTGATCCAAGATCTCTCCTTTTAGCTAATATGAATAAAGCTTTTCAAAAAAATATTATATAAATTTAAAAAGAATACAGACATACGGCGGGGTATGCTAGTCGTTCCGTGCTGCGCAGATCTAACTTTTACACATACATAATACATACATATAAATATGCATATATATATATATATACATGCATTCTTCCCTCCGTACATAACGTTGATTTATATACGTAAAAATCTCTGCAGAATAATACATGTTAAATGGGTTATTATGCCACTAAAAAAGGATAAAAAGTATATATATGTATATTTTACTTAAAAAAATGAATAATTCTTTTTTTTATTTTTAAAAAATTCCGTTTTTTTTATCTTTCAAAAATTCCATTTTTTTATGGTCATTATTTACAACCTTTTTAGTAATGTATGAAGTTCAAACAGCTAAATTTATGTTTAACCTTTTACATTTTTTCATCATAATAAAAAAATAAAAAATAAAAATAATGCTAATAAATTCATATGTATACAATTTAATTTAAAGCGGTGGAGACATACAACGCAAATTTAAGTTTGCACAGTTTGAAAAAATATATAATATATAACAAGTGTACATACATTTAATATGTATGAAAAACTAAAATAAAGGAAGGCTACTTGCATATACAGCAGTAATAAGTTCGAATGCACCAAAGAACTACATAAAAGTATTCACGTGTTTATCGCATATGCTTTTATTTTAGAGTGAATTATTTTTTTTTTTTTTTTTGCTTATGTATATTTATAGCGAATCATTGCGCAAGTACGTTATGTACATTTTCCATGACTAAAAAAAGCGTCCGCTCAAAAATTGTAAGCGTAATGGAAATTGAAATGATGAATTTTAAAGTCGCAAAAGGGTAAGCAACATGCGTATACGTGCATATACATATATATATGTGTACATATGCGCATAATACATGTACAGTGCTGGCAAATATCAAATACTCGCAGTCCATCACATACCAACAAATATATTAAAGTTGCCACTAATTCCTTTACAATTAGCATTTCAAACAAATCTTTGAATAAACACGCAAATAAAAAAAAAAAAAAAAAGTAATGGAAGATAACAAAGCTGAGTCACCAAATAAAAGAAGGGAAAATGCGAAATTTTCAAAATTCGTTACCTCTTTAAGTTTTATGAAAAAAAATATAGAAGGGAAAGACGAGAATGTAAAAAAGAAAATAAAATATTCAAATGATGATCATTTATGGATTCTTAAGGATTATGAAGATCAAGTTAATGCCTTTTTAAAAAATAAATCATCACAAAAAAATAAAAATAATGTTTCTTTAAATTGTTTAGGAAGGAAAACATATAATAATTACAATAATTATGTAAATTTGTACAATATAGAAATTAAGAAATTCATTAATTCCGTAAAAAAAAATAAGCCCATTCATTCATTGAGAGAATAGAAATAACTGCCTTTTTAAGTTCTATTTATTTATTGTACTTTTTTTTTTCTTTTTTTTTATTATTTTTCCTTTTTTTTATTATTGTTGTGTACAACATATTTTACACATTATGTAGTCCACAACTTTGTGCATATACAATGTCCATACAAATTCATTCCTTTTAACGAACGAGCTTTTCATTTTTTAAACTTAAACCAATTTAAAATTTGATAATATACTGCTTTCACTATAAATGTATTTAACTACATTTTATTAGTATTGGTTTTGTCTTCATTCATTTTGTTGGTTTATTTATTAAATTACTCATTCATTAATTTATTCATTTATTAATTTACTCATTTATTGATATATTCATTTATTAATTTATTCATTTATTAATTTACTCATTTATTGATATATTCATTTATTAGTTTATTCATTTATTGATATGTTCATTTATTAGTTTATTCATTTATTGATGTTCATTTATTGATGTTCATTTATTAGTTTATTCATTTATTGATATGTTCATTTATTAATTTATTTATTATAAATTTTTTTTTTTTTATATTTGCATATGTATCCATGTTATACTGTTACTTCTTCGTAAGAGAAGAAAAAAATGGTCAAGCTAATTTTAAAAGCGAGTTAGTAAAATACTTTATGGGTATGAAATTATGATTGTGGGCGTCGTATGAACTACTATACGCGCACAAGTAGATTTATATATATACATGAAGAAATACACATGAGCATCTCAAAAAATAGAATAAATATAAAATAGAGTTTCCCGATAAGTGCAAATTCTACTCTTATATTGCATTTCTCCTTTTCAGTATATATTTATATCTCATTTTATTAAATGAAATGGAGCAGTAGAAGGTAGTACATCGTATTTATTGCTTTAATTAAATGTCTTCTTTAAACATGTGCACACATACATAAAAAAGGTATTTTTGCATGAACAGTTCATGTCTTTATATCCAGCTCTTTCGCGTTCTACAAAAAAAAAAAAAAAAAAAAAAAAAAATGAACAGGTCAGCAAAAGGACAGGTGAACGTACAATCTTACGAATAGATGAACATGACCAGGCTGAGCAAAATTCGCATGAATTGGTAATTATAAAGAAATAAAAGTTGTCTACACTTTGAGGTCGTATTTGTATCTCTGGGATATGTAACTTGTTTTGTACTCTTGCAGCGTGTCGAACCTTCAAAAAAAAATAAAGCAAAATATGGAATAAAAGAAAAATGAAGATGAAATGAATAGGAAGTAAATAGGTAATAAGTATAAAAAGAATATAAAATAAGTAGGAAAAAATCGCAGAATAGTAGCGGAGTAATAGCATAGCAACCAAGTGCCATATTCAAGATGCATAATATTTTCCGCTCAGACGCATTTCTGCGGCTTCAAATTTTTTGTGCACGTATGTTTCATTTAACAATTCTTTTTTCCCTTCTTTTCTCATTTCTCTTTTGTTATGTCTATTTTGTCATTTTTTTTTTTTTTTTTTTATTGATGCAAAGACGAGAGGGAATACTTACACGCTTCTCTCCCGCGGTTCATACAAATGTTGAAAATTCTTAAACGATTTGCAAAATAACTTGAAAAGACTGAGTCGGGATATAATTAGATAAAGGACCATATCTAAGGCACAAAAGACAAAGCAGATAATCCACTGAATTAGTGTTAATCCTTTTACGTGGAAATTAAAAAAAAATGAACCACTCTGAATGACTGTAATGTGTAGTAATAATAGAAAGAGGAAAATAAGAAAACTAACATAATTTTGATTGATACAATTAATTAACATTCTTCTTATATCCTTATCAGTTAGAATATGTTTTGTGCTCAACTGATTTATTAAATTTACTGCGGAGTGCTTGTTTTGTGTATCACTGTTTTGAGTACTGCTATTCTTCGGATTGTTTTCCTTTTTTTCAGAACTAAGAGAATAATTTGCCTGGTCCTTTGTTTCAACAAAACCTTTGTTTAAATCCCCTGAATTTGGTGTCATACGTTTTAGACCTTTTTCCCTTTCTTCTTTTAATTCTTTCTTTAAACTGTAAATCTGTTGAGACAATCTTTTTTTTTCTATCTCCATTTTCCCCTCATTTTGAATCAAATGCAAATGCTTATATTTTCCCCTTTGGTTTTCCTTAAATTTATCGAAATACAAACTTATTTCGCACAAAAAAGTTTTCATATAAATATGAATGTATGAAAAAAAGAAAAAAAGGAAAAACAGATTAAACAGAATAGTGCTATGTCTACTTGGGCTAATGTGATTATCCCATTCCTCCATTGTCCTATAATCCTTCTTAACATCAATTATATTAAGAATTCTTATATTTTCTAAATTTTTTTTAAAACGAATACTTGATCTAATCGTATGGAAGTAATTAGAATTATGTTTATCTGTAAAGAATGAAAATTCACAGAACGCGAATTGTTCTCTCACTTCATCTTTGACAAATTCCCATTTCGATTCAGGTATAAACAAATGTCCAAATAAAAAAACTATTAAAAGAATTGTAAATTTAGACAAAATTGATGATATCATATTGTTCATATCTTTTTCACTAAAAAAGTCATATGATATTTTTTTTAATTTATTTCCTCCTATGCTATATAAACTTTTTCGATAACAAGATATATAATGGAATATTACATTTTTTATTAAATATATGTATAATATTTGTATAGCACTTAAAAATTCCAATCCATTTACAAATGTTGAAACGATAGAAAAAAGAACAAGACACATGTATAAAGTTATATTATATTCAATGAATAATCGAATATTCATTAACATACACCTGGAAAAGCATTTTAGTTTTATATAATAATATAAGCTTTTATTTAAAATTATTATATCACTTTTTGCTTTATCTGCATCTTTACTTCTATTATCACAAACTAGTAAACTACATATACGATCATCATTAACGAAATTGCTTTGATTTGTTACTACTGCATTCTGCCCATAATATTTAGAAACATATAATAAATTCTCCAATTCTTTACTAGAACAGTTATAGAAAACGTTGTGCTGCAAAATAAAATAATCCTCTTTTTCTTTTCTTTCATTTTGATTCAATAGATTCATTGTAATACCTTCTTCATATTGCTTCAGGTTTAAAATCTCACTTTTGCATTTATTAAGTCGAACGGTGGTTTCCTCCCATTTTGTGTTCAACTTATAACCATGCAAATTGTCTCCTTCCTTTTGGTAACCTCCGTTATAAGTACCATTGCCATTACCATATCCATTGTCTTGACCATTACCACTACTACCACCGAAATTGTCTATATATATATCTTCTAAATTTTTTTTTTTTTTTTTATCTTCCTCGTTAATGCCATAAGCATTCCCATCAGGCATAATGGGACCTTCTCCATCCATACCTTTTTTTTTTTTTGCATTATATAAAATAAAATTTTGAAAAAAATTCGGAAAATTGCAAAACAGTTTTTTCGTTTTTATCAAATTATCATTTGTAAACAATTTCACAGTCATATCATTTGCTTCTAACATTTTATAATCAAAATAGAAATGCTTACTTAGCTTTCTTTCAAAGGCTAAAATTGACACACATGTAAAATCGTTCATATTCATGTACCTTAAGTAACTATCCTTCACATACATTTGCATTTCTTTATTATCAAACGTTAAATCGTTATCATCCTCACATAAAAAAAGACTTTCTTTTTCCTTCTCCTTCAAGAGTATTTCTTTATATGCAACACAGAGGACTAGCTCGTGGTCTCTTCTGTTAACCTTCTCCGTCTTTTCTCTTAGCTTATCCACATTTCTAAACGAAAAAAAAAAAAAATAAAAAAAAAAAAATACAAAATGGGACAGTTGAACACATGCGATAAAAAAAAATGGACATGAAAAATTGCACTTTATCTAATGTTTAGTAGTGAACGAATAAATAATTGCTCGCAAAAAAAAAAAAAGAAAAATAATAATAAACAACCAAGTTACAAATAGCTAATCGGCGTGTTCGTGAGGAAGTCCTTATATGCATGCACATGGACATGCACATATGTATATATGTATGTATATATGTATGTATATATGTAGGTATATATGTAGGTATATATGTATGTATGTATATATGTATGTATGTATATATGTATGTATATATGTATGTATGTATGTAGGTATATATGTAGGTATATATGTATGTATGTATATATGTATGTATGTATATATGTATGTATGTATATATGTATGTATATATGTATGTATGTATGTATATATGTATGCATTCTCGCACCCACCGCGCATGGTCGAACTAACCTGACTAGCCGATCGCCGTTCACGTACTGACTGCACTTGGGCAAGACGAGGTTAGCGGGTCCCCTCACAAATATTCTCAACACGTATGCCTGTTCTTCCCCCCTGTTAAGGCTCACATTGCTTACTTGTAGGGACAGCTTCTTGTCACTTAAAAAAGGCTTCTTCGAAAGAACAAATGAAATTATGTAATCTTGACCACTAGATATTATACGTATAATATTTTTTCTTTTTATAAAATAATCGTCGATATTTATTTCTAAACGTTTCAAAAAAGTTAGTAAAGATAAATCTACTGGTAGGTTATTTTCATTATATTGATACAAATTGCTAGTGGTTAGTATACCTTGAATTAATAAAACAAAAAAGAGACTACTCCTAACATTTTCATTTTCTCCAATTTTATTAAACACCCTTATGTTATCTTCTTCTACAATACTAGATGTTACTATATCTCCATCAGTAGCAAAAGTAAATTCAGTATTATAATAAAAATAAATACATTGGTATTTTATATATCTCTGTATATCAATAAAAATAGTATTAGTATGTAAAATTTTTTCGAACGTATTTTTTTTTTTGATTATAAAATTTTCTTTCATTATTTGACTTGAATTTAATGCTATACAGTTTTGTAATAATAAAGGCATTTGATCAATTGAAAGTAAAAGATATTTCAAAATTTCTAACATTATCGCGTTCAGCAAAAACATTAACAAGTTGTATGCAAATGTCTGCATATCGTTCTCAATTAGATTAATAAGAAAATGTATGAATACAAAAAGTATACACAGAGAACAATAAAAAGTTAATAATATCACAACATTCTTTGAATAGCTGTTTATTAATACTTCTAATTTTGTATCTTCTTCCGAATTTTTAATAGTATTGTTAAACATCTGTTTGTTTTTACTTACACAAGTAGCGATCATTATGCCCATACCATCTGTTACCACGGATTCGGATAAAAGCAAAGGTGAATATTCGCACAGCTTACCGCAATTTTCGTTCATATATATCTGACTCGGGCTAATCCCACCCACAATTTGTCCAGCTGCACTTTCCCCAACAGATCCCCTGTAAATATTCCCATTTTCTAACGCCTCATGGCACAAATTGTCCCCTTTTTCACCCCAAAATTGTCTGCTTTTAATCTCCCCTAGCTTCTTTTCTTGCCTTTCTTCCCCCCTTGAACTCGATTTATCCTTATCCCCCAGACTATTGCGCACATCATTCTCATGTTGTTGTTCTGTGATCATTTGTTGACCTAGTACAGACAAATCTCCCTTTTTAGAATTCTTCGGATTGCTAAACCTTTTTAGTTGCATCTTGACTTTTAAATTAAGAGTTTCAAAATAATTAAAATTTTTTTTCTTCAATTCGTTAACAGTTATTCTTCTTTTTCTTGATCGCTCTATTTCATATATATATTCATCTAGTCTAATTTTTTTTTTCTTTTCTTTTTTACCTGAATTTACTATATTTGATTCATCTACAATCAGATTGTTACCTTTTATGAGTATACCGTCTGCTGGTATAATATCTCCTTTGAATAAATAAATAATGTCCCCAACTAGTATATTCTTTCCATTAATTAAATAAATATTATTTTCAAAAATTATGTAATCAATTATATTTTTGTTCTTTTCAACTTCGACCATCATATGGTCATATTTTTTATCCTTTCTTATGTTATTTATTGTGCTTTTATCCTCCCCATGTTTGCATACTTTTTCTGTATCATCTATGCCACTACAATATTCTAAGTTTAATTTTTTTTTTTTTTTTCTTTTTCATTTCCTTTTGGTTCTATATCTGTTTCGTTTGTATTTATACCCATTTGCATGCTTTCTCCTCCATTTACCTTTTTTTCACCATCTACATATATACCTTCTGAGACGATCTTTTCAGGAACCCCACTTCCCATGAGCATTTCTCGAGCCTTAGTACTACTACTGCTAATACTACTTCTTCTATTTTCTTCCTCTCGTTTTGCTGCCCCCTTTTTAGAGCGATCTCCTTCCTCCATCGTTTGAACTAAGTACTCCTCTTTCGAGTTGACCGGGGAATATTGAGTAAGGGGGTTTTCTTTAAAGGTATCTTTCATATAGTTCAATTTGTTAGAATCCTTTAAACATTCATAATCATATAATTCTGAGTTTATTCTATTTAATACACTTTTCAAAAAAAAATATTTTGAGTATTTCTTCATCTCATGTGTTTTCTTACTTACAAACTTAGAGACCTCCATTTCATCCCTTGCAGAATTTTTTATGAAATTTCTACATATATAACTCTCCTTGAAATCGTTTATTCTAGACATCAATGAAATTATTCGATTCTCTTTCACGTAGTGCACCGCTGTTAGTGTCAAGCAGCCGATCGTGACAATTATCGAGCAGAAGAGGGATTCCAGAAATTCTAAAAAAATGGAAGCACAGAGGATATTAAGACTAGGAAAAGCAGGAAAAGCAGGAAAAGCAGGAAAAGCAGGAAAATAGAACAAAAAAAAAAAATAGATTAGAAACGACATATTTTTCTTTCTGCTAGGGAAAACATTAAAATAGTGTTAAACCACATATAAAGCTAAAGTTAGTGCACATGGAGAAATTCAAACACGGAGAAAAACATACATACATACACCCACCCACATACACACACACATACACACACACACACACAAAATATACCTATCAAGTTGTTCCTATCACACACGTAAGTAACGAAGGTGTAAAAGTAGACACAAGACAAAAATATTTTTAAGGGGTAGTTTGTCAAATATATTTTAATAACAGACAAATAGGTGAGAGAAGGTAATGACTGAATGATATTTGAGCAATAGCTATATATCCTGTAACTATTTATTATATTAATTTTCTTATTAAACACAAAGTAAGCTCGAAATGCTTTTCTTCTGTTACTCACCCTCTTATCATATCTATTATTTTCATCCTTTTGATTCTTTTTATTTTGTAAAATATGACCATGTTCATCTGTTTCCATATCCTTCTCCATTTTTTCTTCTCTCTTTACTCTCTCCTTCTCTTCTTTTACATCCATATACTTGAGTAATTTTTTAAAAAATGGTAACTTACATTCTTTTAAAAAACTTTCATCGTTATTCTCATCTAAGTAAAAATTTAGCCCGTTCTCCTTACTAATTATTTCTTTCATTAAATTACCTGAACTGTGAATAATTTTCAAGTCTTTGCTGTAGTCTTCATTTTGCATATACTTGTCAAATATACCCTTGAAGAATTTTACATCATAGGGAAATAGAATTTTTGTAATTTCCTTATTCATCTTGATTTTGTAAGTACTGGACAGACAAGAGGGGGAAATGAGACTATGACTCGGGTAGTGCCTGCTTCGTTAAAAAGTACGGAATAGCCAGAGGAGAGTAAAAAGAGCATAAATATAAAAAAAAGAGAAAAAAAGAAGAAGTATAAGAAAAAGTAAACAAAAAAATATACAAAAAAATAAACAAAAAAATAAACAAAAAAGTAAACAAAAAAATAAACAAAAAAATAAACAAAAAAATAAACAAAAAAGAAAAAGCAAAGGAAAATGAAGAGAAGGCGATACTAATCGCGCAGAAAAAGAAATAGGGAAAAAATCAAAATACTTTCTCTTCCACTTCAACTCAAATTATTATTACTCCTCATTTTAAGGCGTCTTATCATTACTAGCGCTCCTAACCTAATGCTCCTTCTATATACTATTCATAATGTGTATTATTCATATATAAACTACGTATCACTAGTTGCGTATGAATCTTTTACGTAACCACTGTTTTTATAAATTTAACTGCATGGCATATTACGTTATATGCGTGTGCACAATGCGTTTATGTATAGAGTATCTAGTATGTATGTTTGGTGTGTATGCATAGACTTATGTTTCAACTTATCCTTTATTATTCCCTCCTTTCACTACGAATATACTTCGTGTTATTTTATTTTGTTTTACTTCATTTTATTTTGTTTTACTTCATTTTATTTTGTTTTACTTCATTTTATTTTGTTTTACTTCATTTTATTTTGTTTTACTTCATTTTATTTTGTTTTACTTCATTTTATTTTGTTTTACTTCATTTTATTTTATTTTACTTCATTTTATTTTATTTTACTTCATTTTATTATTTTTTTTTTTACTTTTTGCAGTTTCTCATCCGCCATTTCTAGCCATTTTCGCACCTACGTTATTTTAAATGCACACAAAGCAATTCATGTTGAGTATATTCATTTATAGGGAAAATTGCTTTAAAAGAGAAAAAACAAATGTAGAAGTGAGAGGAAAAATAAAAAAAATAATAAATACAATAAATAATATGAGTAAATTTAATAATATAATACAGTAAAACATATAAAAATATATTAAAATACAATAATAGGAGTGTTTTGTAAATTAATAAAAAGTTCGCTCGTACCTAATAGAATGGTATTTTTTTTTTTTTTTTTTTTTATAGCCATTTCTGTACGTGATTACGCTTGAAAATAATGTCTATCTCTTTGGCAGTTCTCCCCTTTGCACTCCTCTGTTAGATTTTTAGATGCATGCACACCTTCATACATACATACGAGCATACGCACATAAATACGTAAATTAGTACATGGATACTTGAATGCACACTTACACTCCCAATTACATAATTTATGTAAGCCCATTTTGTAATAAATACTTTCTTCATAATGCTTACGACGAAGTGTTAAAATTTCCGCACTTCACTTTCCCCATATGTTTTTTTTTTAATGCACTAAGACATATACATATGCATATATGTGTATGTGCGGGCCTTTCCTCAGTATGACGGTGGAAATACTATACTAATTATTAAAAAAAAGAAAAAAAAAGGAAAAAAAAGGAAAAAAAATTTATAATATCATATTATATGAAGTATGAAGAATCATTGGATCTGAATGGCCTACATATAAATATTATAACCACTTGTCCATATTTGCATATGCAGCAAGTATAGGCTTATTATATTTATGTGGACCTAGAGATTATTTTTCACTTGTAAAATAAGGAATTCCGCTACCTCCCAAAACTCTGCATACATGTATGCACGTATGTATGTGTATACATATATATATACATATACATACGAATATACGTGTACATACTGTTACACATATGTACATGTACATGTGTCTACATGACCGGGGATTAAAGTGCACCATCCGCTACGATGTACGCGTGAATATTTTTTCTTTCCTTTTCCTTCTCTTCCTCTTCCTCTTCCTCTTCCTCTTCCTTCCTTTTTTTTTTTTTTTTTTTCTTTTATTTTTGCTCCACATAATCAAAAATTTAATATTACACTACTATCGAGGCTTCAGAGATGGAAAAAGAACTAGCAGTAGAATCATTTATCGGGTTCAACGGTAATATAACAAATAACCTAATTCTAATAAGACAACATAAAGAAATAAATGAAAGGGATTATAAAGAAAAATTAAAATGCATAGAAGAAGAAGAATTTTTAGAAAATGAAAAAAAAAAAAAATTAAAAAGTGTTTATAATTTAAAAAATATTACCATTAATCATAATTACTATGAACTGAAAAAAGAAGAATTAAAATATAATTTTTTTATGATCTATGCTATTGGTACTAATATAATAAAAGAAGACATTGTAAATAATAATAGAACAATTTTTAAAAGTGATGAATATAAAATAAATAAATTATATGTTGATAACAACAAAAAATATATTTGCTGTTGCAAAGAGAGTAAACTGATGTCTAATATTTATATATTCGATTTTGAAAATAAAAAAGAAAATATCATTTTATCTTTACATAAATTTAAAACAGTGGATATTTCTATAAGTAATGATGGGAAATACCTTCTCTCATCCGGAGGAGAAGACGACAAATGCTTAATATTAACTCAAATAGAAAACCAAAAATTTATATATAAGTCCTCTTCTGACTATCCATATACTAATATTTCCTTTTTCCATCAAACTAATAATTTCATAATAGGTTAGTTCAAAAAAAAGGAGGCTAAACAGTGTAAACAAGATATTTAAGAGAAGGGGGGAAGGGAAAAAAAAAAAAAAAAAAATAAAATAAAATACAATCATGCAGTAAAGCAGTGTTAGTAGTATAGCACCGTAGCAGCATTAGAAGTATATCAGTGAAGTACCATTCGTAGCATATCCCCTCATGGCATTAAAAACCTTTTCAAGCCATAAACAGTGAAATAATAATGCAGTTAAATCCTCTTAATTTTTTCTTTTTTTCTTTTTTTGTTTTGAAGCTAAACTTAACAGCATCAAAATATGCTACTACAATTTTTCGACAAAGCGAATGAACGAAGTAGAAGTAAATACATCCATTTACAAAAGGCAGTTTGTGTGCTTAGAACTGAAAAACAACGATGAGTATGCCTTTTTAGGGACGACGACGGGTAAGACATATGCATAAAATGTACATTAACAGGTTTCGTGCATGTATATGGGATCATATATCAATCTTTGCAATATACATGTATGGGTGTACATATGCGTGCATGTACATGTGTTAAGGGAGCTGTGCCCAGCCGAAACAACAATAATTCCAGACTGTAAAATCCAATAGAAGCATTAAAAGCTGTCATAACAATTCCACGCTAACAATATATCATATTAAAAAAATATTGCGCAGGTGATGTACTAGTAGTAAATATAAAGTCTAGGGTTCTCGAAAAAATTATACCAGAGAATTACTTATTCAGTAATGGGATAAACGTAGTAAAGATCCTGGACGACAAAACGATCTTGACAGGTTCGCAAAAAAAATAAAAATAAAAATAAACGAAATAAAATTGAATAAAATGGAATAATACTGTATAAAAATAGTGCCACTAGCGGACATAAGACATTCTAATTTTTCGTTTAAAAAAGGTTACTGCTGGTGCACAGTTGCATGCACTTATATATATATATATATATATATATATATATATAAATACTTACATACATGCATACATACATATATACGTATGTGCGAACATGTGCAAATACGCGCGTGTTCTTAAATGCGAGTTTTTCCCTAATGCGGGGGGCGCTATTGCACACATATATTTTTTGGCTATCCCTTTACACACCGGACCAAAGGAAGTGGAGATGGATATGTGAGCCTAATAGACATTGTGGAAAAGAAAATTTTAAGGAAAACAAAGATATATGGATCTGTAAATTCAATTGAAATGAGAAATGAATCCACAATATTTATCAGTATTTATGAAAACATTATTTACGTAATGGATATAAACAATGGTAGTTATTATGTATTATTGCTAATTCACAATAATTATATACGTGATCTATGCTTTCCTATGAATTATAATTATATACTGTATACATGCAGCCATAATAGTATAATGGCATGGCAATTCTATGATAAGAAAGTTATATACTTAAAAAATATGAACAAGGGCAAATTCATCTATTATGATAAGAAGTTCTTGAATATACCAACAGATAAAAGAAAGAAACTATGTAAGCTTAATAAAATGGTTGAAGAAAAAAATAGTAATGCTATTGAAAATGATAAACAAAGTGCCAATTTAGATAATGATAAAAATCTACAAAATATAGAAAACATAGGCAAAATAAATAAGAAGTTAACCTGTCATAGTATAAAAATATCAAATGATGGAAAATATGTAGCTCTATCTATACATAACAATATTTACTTATTAACATCGAAATATTTGAAAATTGTTTCTCTTATTTTAAATTCTCATTATGACTATTGCAATACTTTAACTTTTTATAATGAATATGATTTAATAACTGCCGGAAATAATGGAGATATCAAATTTTGGAAATTCGAAAAAAACAAATATATTAATTTTAATACAATTAATTATCACTCATCCATAATTAATCATATTATTCTCTACAAGGATAAACATGTAACGACAAAAAAATATTCAAAAGAATGTACAATAAATTGAACGTTTTGTCTATGGGCATCATATATGGGAAGAGCACACTACACAGTTATGCTCTCTCTCTATTTCTCGTTTTTTGCACTGTGATGAGATGCAATAAGATACATTTTTTTTTTTTTTTTCTTTTTTTTTTTTCCCCTTTGTGCTTCTTTCGCAATGTACCGCAAATAGTTTCATTCTTTAAAGAAACATATAAGAATGACACACACGTAGCATATCCATTTTTTCAATGATTGCACATGACTCACCCTCCCCCCTTCATCTTTCTTTATATTTATAGCTCTGTAGCTGCAGCGAAGACGGGCTTATAATCTTATATAATATTCAAGAAAGTGCACTAGTTAAAAAGATAATAGATATAAATAATACAAGATATAAACAAATTGCTCTGAATAGAAAATTTGACATCCTATTATGTTGTGGAAACAATAATATTTTTATGTATTATGATTTAATTAAAAATGATGTTAGTAAGAATTTTTATTATTCCCCATTTCACAATATCCTCTCTGTTGATATTGATGACAGGGGCAAGTTCTTCATAACAGGTTCGAGTCCATCTTAGAAAAAGCAACACAAGCAATCATGATTTATGAGAAGTGAAAAATGAAACACATTTTTGTGTGCGTATGGGTGTATATATACCTATACACGTATGTATATATATGCATATCCACATGCATATGCATATTTTTCCCCCTTAGGTTCTGACGATCACAAGTTGAGATTGTACGAATTTAAAAGCTGCACTTGCCTATACATAGGTATGATTAACAACGACGAATGAAGTGAATAACGAGTGGCCATTTCTCTCCCTTGTAGTCCCTTTTCCTCTTCTTTCACACCCTTACATTTATCGATTTGCATTTCTTATCATCATTTCTCTCCAATAACAGGAAATGCCCATAACGATGTTATAAACAAATGCCTATTTACATATGACAATCACTTTATCGTTTCGACTTCAAGAGATGAAAGTAAGAAAAAAAAAAATTAAATAAAACACTATATCTATAAAGAGAAGATGAAGTAAGGTAGTACGCCTTGTTAACATTAAATAATTAATTTTCCCTTGAAACGAAAAAATGATTTGTTCAAACTGCGCAGGTATAATATACTGGAAAGTGCCCCCCGAAATAAAGGAATTCGACTGAGAAAGACTTCACAAGAAATATTCAAAAAATTAATAGTGATAGTTTCAGAAATGCATATGCATAGTGCACACATAAAAAAAAAAAAAAATAATAATAAAAAATAAAATAAAATAATAAAAAATAAAATAAAATAATAAAAAATAAAATAAAATAATAAAAAATAAAATAAAATAATAAAATTAATATACAAAAAGGGTACAACTTCAAGTATGTATGAAAATTGTGTAACTTTTTTTTTTTTTTTTTTTTTTATTCCATGTACATGCAAATTACTCAAAAAAAATAACCAAATGGTGGAAATACGCATAAACGCGTACATATATATATATATGTATATACATACATGTATGTATATATTTATGCGTGTAACATATACATGAGCGTATTATATGTGCACACACATATGACGTCCAAAGCAGAACCGTTTTAGCGGAAAAGAAGGGGGCTCGTATGCACGCAGACATAAAGACATACAAACGTACAGATGTAAAAACGCATTTAAATTATTCAGAAAAACACCAAATAAAAATAAAAATAAAATTCCTTTGCTCAAGCTTGAATACATAAAACGCATTCCTAATTTAAGCGCGTAAAAAGAATCTCGTCAAATTTGGAGGTGAACCAAACTTCAGGTCCACATATATCTAACGCTATTTGACAAAAAAGGAAAAAGGAATTAATTTTTGTATTTTTAAAATCATATTTATCAAAATAAAGCATATTACTTTTTTTAAACATGCCCTTCACTTTTTCTATCTCAATGTTAACGTTTTTTGTTTTTATGCTCCGTATAACGGATAAAAAGAAATATTTAAAACCTTGAATAGTATATCGCACATCTTCTTTTTCATCTTTAAGTATAACATCATTTTGGTGGATATTTTTAAGACTACCTTGTAATTTTTCCTTTGTTATGTCGTCATAATTTCCTTCAGAAGTTAAAAAAGAATTATCTTTTAATTCTTGTTTAGCATCCCTTTTTACATTTAAGTCGTTAGTTTTTTTAAGCATATTATCTTTACCTGCTAGTAAATTTTTTAATTTTCCTAATGCTGATATATTTTTTATTCGCATTAATATTTCATCATCCGTTATAAATAAGAAGCTATAGTCTCTATATAAAGTCCTTAAGACAACATAATTCATTCTATTTTCATAATCTTGAACTTTTTTTTCAAAAATACGTAATTCTGGCGTACAGCTATTCCCTATATTTATTTGTGTTATTTCATCATATAATAATATTTTCCTTGACCAATTTCCTATTATGGTCATATAATATGAATTAAAAGATACCTTCCTTTTTTTTATATTTCCATTTCTCGAAACTTTTAATACTAAAAAGCCTTTCATCATAGTTTTAATTGCAATTATATAATTTCTAAACAAGTCATACTGTCCAGTCGTATATAATAGAGACAATCTAACTCTAAGGGGCTCACTTATATTCATATAAGACTTTATAATTTTTGAAACAAACTGTACATCATCATTTTGGTCCGAAATGTTCATCAAAAAATCACATGTTTTCTATCAAGAATTCATAAAATTAGAGAAAATTTATGTACATATTTTTAAGAAAAAAAAGCTTCATGGGAAAGACCACCAGAGAATTCCTTATCCACGGGTAAAGCAGCCTTCCCATTTATACAGCATGAGCAACGCGTGTGCAGATATATACATACATATATATATGTACAATACGTGTGTGTGCACTAATGCTTCTTTCCTTTCGTACCTCCTTTTTCTTTTCCTTGCTCAAAAAGAAGGGCAATTTTTTAGATAAGTTATCTTCTATTTCTACGGAAGTGAAACAACAAATGCGTATGCATAAATATTCGTATGTATAAATACGCATATGCATTAATACTCATAAGTATTAATACTCATATACATTAATACTCATATGCATTAACACGCATATGCATTAATGCACACATTCAGTAATACCCACATGTGCATAATAAACATAAGTGCATAATAAACATAAGTGCATAATAAACATAAGTGCATTCATACATAATGAACCACTCAAATGAAAAAAAGTAATGCCTATTTTTTGAATACCATTTTTCGCTTTTACTCCTCTGTTACTTGTCTTAAACTCTTGGTCTATTTTTCCATATGCTCTAAAAAAAAAAAAAAATGTTGTATACTTACTGCTGTTTGCATATTTCAAGATGGCATATATCAATAATGTATTTAATTCGTTTTGATGAGCTACTAAAAAGCGGAGAAAAGATATTATATTGTGTTGTAATAAGTATGCATCGTCTTCATATATTCGCTCATTTTTTTCTTTTTTTTTTTTCCTATGTTTTCATTTATTTCAATTTACTCAAATACTACTTCATTACAGTTCTGCCTTTCGTTCAATTTTTTATGGAAACTCATTTTGTTACTTCAATATTTGATAGTTTTGGCGAAAAAAAAAAAAAAAAAAAAAAAAGAAAAAAAGAAAGGAAGAGGAGAAGAAGAAAAAGAAGCAGAGTTAAAAAAAAAAAATAAATTTATCAGTAGAAAGTATTTTAAAAAATTACTTAAATTTTAACTGTATATAATTTGGGAAAAAAAATTCATACGATATTTGCGCGATTACGGGGGAAAGCAGTTCTACATGTACACACACACATATATATATATATATATATATAGATATATAGATATAGATATATAGATATATAGATATATAGATATAGATATAAATATGGATATATACTTATACATAAACATTTAATACTACAATTAGAGATGTTTCCTTTTTATTCTCTCGAACTGCACAAAGAAAAAATTGTTCTGTTTTTTGAACGTTGTTCTATGTGTATTCTTTAATTTTTTATTTTTAACACTTGCTCTAAATTGAATAAATGGACTTAAAAAAAAAAAAAAAAATGAATAAAAAAAATAGAAAAGTAAACAGAAAAAAACAGAACAGAACAAAATAAAATAAAACAGAACAAAATAAAATAAAACAGAACAAAATAAAATAAAACAGAACAAAATAAAATAAAACAGAACAAAATAAAATAAAACAAAATAAAACAAAACAAAACAAAATAGAAGTTCCTACAACATACATAGCATAATTATAAAATTCCGCTAGACACAGGAAAACGGAGCATTTTTATATTTTTGTCATTATTATTAATGCGCTTTCATGTTTCCTTTTTTGCTTGTGCTATTCCCAAGCATTTAATATCACCCGCGAAATTTAATAGAAAAAGACAGCTTATTTAAAAAATTTGCAGTAAGAAAACGAAAAAAAAAAAAAATGAACACAAAAGAGAACACAAAAATGAATACGAAAACGGCCGTATTTGCAAATTTATTTAGACACTAAAATGTATTTTTTATTTTCTCCTTCATGTACATATGTGTTGAAGAGGGGAAAAGTACACCTATAAAACATGAAACAGAGTCAAATACCTTCAATTATAACATCATCCCACGTAACAAAGAGCCGCTAATAAAATGCATGCAGTATATACACATGTATATCATATATATATACATACATATATTTGTACGTTTATACATTTATATATGTACATTGCATGCATTATATTCGTTCTGAATGTTTTTGAGGACTCTCGTTTTTCGCAACTGCCATTTGTTAAAAACGAGCAGGTAAAGAAGGAACAGGTAGAAAATAAAAAAAATAAATATTTATTTATATATGTATGTATATATATATATATATATATTTATCTATGTATAAATTTTTGTTTAACGTAAATTTTCATTTACTTCCACTGAAAGGATTTTTTGCTCATCGCGAATTCAATAAAACAATATTTTTTTTACTTTTTTTTTTTTTTTTTTTTTTTTTTTGCGCAATCAAAGGATGCCATATGAATAAAATGGAGAATTATTTAATACCTTTTTATTAAAAATTGAGCAATCGAAAAAAAAATAAAGTAATTTAAAATGTAAAAAGTTGAAGTAATATAAAACATCGTAAATGAAATAATAGGTGTTACATAAAAAAATATACCAGGAAAATTATATTGTTCTTCCCCTTCTATATGTGTAATATATATTTTGCAAAGAATTAAGCGTTACATTTTGTCGTTGTATATATATGTGTATGGAACTGAATATGCACATGTACATGTGATGAACATGCGTGTAAATGGGGACATGTAGTATGGTTACATATAGGTATACATATGTACATGTATACCCACATATGTACATGTATACCCACATATGTACATGTATACCCACATATGTACATGTATACCCACATATGTACATGTATACCCACATATGTACATGTATACCCACATATGTACACGTATACTCACGTATGTACACGTATACTCACGTATGTACACGTATACTCACATATGCACACGCAGAAGGTGCTAAGAGAAATGCTTGGGAGATGATTGGAACGCGTTTTTTAAAACAAAGGCCTTGGATAAAATAGATTCGATATCTTGAATTTTCCAATCATGAGTTGGAAAGCGTTGCATAAATAATAGCATTTGTTGAAAGTCCATTTTCTTTAAATATTGAGACCAATGTACTAAAAAAACAGCACAAATGTATGGATGAAAATCGGTAAATATATCACAGATATCACTAATATATGTATCTAATAATCTTACAGATATATTAATTGGGAATTCTCTTAATAAAAGACAATTTACCCATCTAAAGGAAAATTGAATAAAATCTATATTGTTATCATATATATGATTAAATAATGAATTATCAATTCGTTTAACTATTTCTTTAACTTTGATTATAGCTCTTTGTATTCCTGGTTGACCAAATGTATAATTATCTTGTATTTGTTCTAATAATTTCGAAAGACAAAAATATAAATCTGACTCTACATTTTTTAATTCTTGTTCACCTATATTATCAATATCATTGGAATTAATTTCTTCTTTTAAAATAATTGGTCGTAAAAATACTATTAAAAATGGTGTTATTAAATCATTTATTCCTTGTACATATCCACAAGCTGGATGTCGAACAGAATAAATAAATAATACATGTTCACTTAACTGCTGTATTTTTTTATTATTAAATATATTATAACATGATTTCGTTCGAGGTATATCAACCTTTATCTGCCGTAATATCTTCAATTCATCTTCAGACAATCGATTCTTGATATAATATTGTTTTTTTAAATTTTCATATTCATCTCTTTTTTTCTTTAGCACTTTTTCTGTATCTTCTCGATTTAGTGGTAAGTAGCCTAATGCTAATTTCCAGCACTCCTCTCTTACATTAAACGACATTTCGTCTGATATCCCACCCCATAATATATTTTTTAGTTCATCTGCATTGGACAAATTGGGAAAAAAAGGGAAGTTATTAACGAATTGCCTATGCGATGAGGCGCACGTGCATGTACACATGGGTACAATACGCATATGTACGTCTGTATGTACGTATGTACGTATGTACGTCTGTATGTACGTATGTACGTCTGTATGTACGTATGTACGTTTGTATGTACATATGTACGTTTGTATGTATGTATATGTGTGTATATAGGATTATAAATAAATATATGTGCTCTTTGAGCAGACAATGACCTAGCGTTAGCTGGAAATTAACGTATACACCCTTCACAACGATCATATATGATCTTTTTCTCATTAATCGCTTGATATCAAATGAACAATAAATGAGGCATAAATGTTCTATGAACTTTAAATATAAAAAATCTGGGTAGCATCCTAAATCATGGACTTGTTGAACACACGCATTATAAACATGGGCATATACGTATAAGTCCACATATACACAAATAAATCTATTTGTACATACGAACATTGCATGCACATACATATTCGTGAAACCTCCTAAGATAGATTAACGTGTATGTACAAATTCATGCTAATTAAAGAGTCAGACAAACTACATACACATAAATTAGATTGCCATTCTCTGAGTGTCTTTAGAGAATATAAATACTCAAATGGAGTGATGGAATTTTGCACATATCGAACTCGTTGAAAAGGATTTTTATTCCTTTTTATAATCTATAACTTTTACTTATAGGGCAAATAAAACTGTATATTTATTTATTTATTTTATTTTATCTTTTATTTTTATCTTTTATTTTTATCTTTTATTTTTATCTTTTATTTTTATCTTTTATTTTTATCTTTTATTTTTATCTTTTATATATATCTTTTATATATATCTTTTATATTTATTTTTATTTTGTGCTGCGGGGGGATGGAAAAAAAATATACGGATTTCTCCTACTACCCCTTAGTGATACATGTGTACAAATTGGTATTTATAAATATATATATGTGTGTGTACTCATGTGTATATATGTCTGTAAATACATGTACATATACACCTCTTCGAAATATGTTACTTGTTATGCAATAATGTACGCGCATATATTGACATACGGATACAAAATATATATATATATATATATATATATATCTTTAACTTTATCTTGTCGTGTTTTTATTTTTCCCTACTTATATCTATAATCGGACTGTTCAGAATAGAATAAAGTTTCTTCATCCTATGTGAGATATTTTTTTTATTTTCCGTTTGATCTTTTTCGTCCCCATCTTTTATTTCTAGTTTCATTTTGCAATTTTTTTTTTTTTTTTTAAACAACAAAAACTGGAAGAATCAACACATAGAGAAAATAAAATTTTTCTTATATGGGTATATGAAAGTATCCTATTTTTATTATTCATTTTAAGGTTTTTTTAGGGATAGATATTCACTCTCATCGTTTATTTTGTATTTTATTATTACTCTTCCTATTTCTGTTATTGCTACTTTATTAGTATTACTACTATTGCTGCCATTATTACTGCTACTATTACTGCTACTATTACAGCTATTACTATTGCTATTATTATTATTATTATTTTTATTTTTATTATTATTATTATTATTATTGTTTTTTTTTTTTTTTTTTTATCTATTTCTTGTATATTTTTTTTAACATTACATACTGCTTACTGTAAGCTTTTCGTTATATACTACTCCACTACGTGCCCCTGACATTCGTCAAAATTTTATTTTTTTCAGAATGCTGTTCCAGTAAAAAGAGTTCCGATATATTTCCCTTTTTTTTATTCTCATTTATATTCATTTTCGTTTGCATTTTTATTTTATATTATTTTATTCAATTTTTCTTTCAAATGTTTGTTACTTGTAATTTGAAAAAGGAAGAATGTGAGATTGTAAAGATGTGAGATTGTAAAGATGTGAGATTGTAAAGATGTGAGATTGTAAAGATGTGAGATTGTAAAGATGTGAGATTGTAAAGATGTGAGATTGTAAAGATGTGAGATTGTAAAGATGTGAGATTGTAAAGATGTGAGATTGTAAAGATGTGAGATTGTAAAGATGTGAGATTGTAAAGATGTGAGAATGTAAAGATGTGAGATTGTAAAGATGTGAGATTGTAAAGATGTGAAAATGTAAAGATGTGAAAATGTAAAGATTCGAGAATGTAAAGATGCGAGAATGTAAAGATGCGAAAATGTAAATTGTACGGAAGTAAAAATGTACGGAATTAAATATCATCTTTTAATAGCTCTAAAAACCAAAACACGTCAAAAATTTTCCCAATTTTAAAAAAAAATTAATATGGGTAAATATACTCCCAATGCGCAGGAAGAAGTTTAAAGAGAAAGCTAGGTGTAACGCTGAAAAAAAATTTCAAAGGGACGTGTTTGTTACGTTTGTGTGTACGCATATATGTATGTATGCATGTATGTGTGCACGTATGTATGTACGTATGTATGTACGTATGTGTGCACGTATATATACATGTATATATATACATATATGTGCATGCGTATGCGCGTTTATTAGTATACTACTAGTCGCCCCAAACCTTGTAATAAGACATCCATTATATTTTCCCATTTGTAATATACAACTTAACAGCAAGATGCCAAACGAAGAATAACAAAAACAAGGTTGACAGGCATTTTATTTTCAAAAAATATATTACCTTCTGCTTTAAGATGCTATTATTAGTATAACAGTAATACTCGTATTTATAACACAATTTTGCGTATTGAACCGTTATATATGTGTTTTTAGAAAAGTGCTTCATTAACGGTACGAAACACTCTATACACATTTAAAGAGCATTATATGATATGTATAATAAATGTCCCACATGATATACGTATATTAATATATCTGTAAAATAAGATGGCAAAATAGTAAAAAGGCAAAATGGTTTAACAAAATATCACGTAAAGCACTTTTATGTAGGATAAATTTACAAAAAATAAAAAAATAAAATACCCACATTATGAAATATTATACATGTAAGAAAAACGTAAAATTATATTTGAAAATAAACGTTTTGTGTAAAACGATGTTGGAAAAAAATTATTAGTAATTTTTGTTTTTATTTAGAATTTATAAAAGCGAGACTGTATGTTTTCCATTTATACACGATGATTCATAATAATATTACATTTAAACTACATATCGAATTGTATGTAGTATTATACGAAAACAGTGTAATATTATTATGGTAACGTTTTTATATATTACATATATTAGTGTAAATACAGATGGAAAAAAAAAAAAAAAAAAAAAAAAAAAAAAAATGCTATCTCATTTTAATTAAAGCATAATTTCCCTATAAATAGAAAAGATATGTGCGACCTATATATATGTCGCATGGCATCCTACTTAAATTTTATAAAATAACAGAATGTGAATTACCATTCGTTAAAGTAATTGATACCATTTTTATTATCCCTACTAAGTTATTTTCATTTTACTTTGTTTCCCTTAAGTCGCTATTTGCATACATTTTATTTGCATTATTTTATGACTTCTACATTATTAGTCATAAAACCAAAAAAAAAAAAAAAAAAATAATAAATAAAAAAAATAATGAAGTATAATAAAAGTATAACTAAAAAATGACAAAAAACAATGAACAATAGAATAATAATTATGAAATAACAATTCTCTAACAATCCTTGTTGAAAAATTTATTAAATTTTAGTATATCATATGCTTAAAAGTATTTGATTTAAAAAAATTTACTTTGACGTATAGTTCAACATTATACTCAGACAGGAAATAAGAGGCAAACTTTTCCACCTCTCTGTGTTATTTATTCCTTTCCCATTTTTCGTAAAGCTTATTAGGAGCTATACTATACATACCTATATATGTATAAACACATATATAATTTTTTTTTTTTTTTTTTTTTTTTTTTTTGTATTACCATACTCTTTACTACGTGTTTTCCCCTTTATAGTGCATCTGTTATTTGTTAAATTATCTTATTTTATTTTTTTTTAAATATTTTTTTTTTTTTTTTGTCCTAATTTTTTTATTAACAATATATGGCTCTTGAACATAACAAGGCTTCTATCTTTTTTTTTTTTTTTTGTTATTTTGTTTACAGTAAAAATTGTTTATTCGTAAATTAAAGAACAATATAATTTTTATTTTTTTTTTTTTTTTTTTATATATGTGAAAACTTTCTTTTACGTGTCCTTTTTTTTTTTATAATTCGAAATGTAAATATTACATCATTTTACTTCTTTTGATTTGCGCACCTGATATTTTATTTTTATGTACATAAGCATACATATGTGTGACAATAGGAAGCCCCTGTTACTATTTATCAAAAATATAGGTTAAATAAAAGTAGTCTTTTTTCCGCCCACTTATTTATTCTTTAAGTTTCTTTATTTTGCTTCTCTATGCTATGATTTAGTTTTTTTTTTTGTTTTTTTTTTTTTATTTTTAACCATAAATAAGTAGCTCAATTGGAACAAGAAGGAGAACATCTTTAGTAGCAATCAAGGATAAAGCAGTTCACGTCCATTAACTCTGTTTATGTTTGTATATGCATTTTCTTTGTAATGATAATATTTGGTCCTACATGTTTGACTGTTAACTGTTTGACTGTTTCACTGTTTGACTATTCAACTATTTGACGGTTTCACTGTTTAACTGTTTGACTGCTTCACTGTTTAACTGTTTGACTGCTTCACTGTTTTACAGCTTGACTGCTTCACTGTTTTACAGCTTGACTGCTTCACTGTTTTACAGCTTGACTGCTTCACTGTTTTACAGCTTGACTGCTTCACTGTTTTACAGCTTGACTGCATCACTGTTTTACGGTTTGACTGTTTCACTGCTTGATTATTCAACTGTTTGACTTTCATCCTGTTTGATTGTTTTATCGAAAACTCCTATGCAACCGTACACATAGAATCTAAGCATAATTTAATTGAAGAGAAATACAATCGTTGTGAATATAGAACATTCTCTAATGGGTACATATGGACAGGTGACTATACCATACGCACATATGGACAAATACATATACATGCATACATATATATATATATATATATATAAATACATTTCCTTATGTGCGCATGCAATTATACGTACATATATAGACACACGTGCATAAGTACATCTCCATTTATACGTACAACTGCCCCTACACCTACAATTACTGCGCATGTGTGCATGTGGTTTCCGTAACTTTATCTTCAAACTCTCACAGTACTAGTAACCATGTTTAGAAGCATTGTACCCTCAACTATCGGTCTAAATAATTCTAAATATGTACATGCAAATATTGATGAGGATCTTATTCATTACAACATAAATAAAAGTGTAATTAACCATAACAGAGAAAATGATGAACATATTTCACATGAACATATAATAAACGTTTCTAATTCCTATAACATAAATATAGAAAACCTAGAAAAATGTAAGACACCTGAAGAAATAGCAATAAAGATTTTAAAGACGCAAAATTTAGGGAATAAAAGAAAATACACAGATGATAATCATATATTTTATCAAAAAGCGAAAAAAGGCTGTAATGTAAACTATGAACAAATATTCTACACCAATGAATACCCAAATGGGAATAATGTACCTGCACAGGATAAACTACGAATGAGTGATGACTATTCCTCCAGTCATTATTTTAGAAACAATTGTGCAGGTTATTACATAGATGAAAAGTCAAGTAATACATATAAGAGACAGAGCGATGCCAAATTAATCGGCCCCCCACATAATACTCCATCGACTGAAAAATGTACAAACAAAGGAAGCAGCAGGAGGACCAGCGGAAGAAGCAGTAACAGCAACAACAGTAACAACAACGAAAGCAACGAAGGCAATGTGGGAGACGGATTCATAAACGGCAGAGTCGTTACAAACAACTTCATCTCGTCCAGTAATCCCAATTTCAATGTAGAAATGCGCAAAAATAATATGAACAGCACTCGCAGCAATAGCTATAAAGAAACCACTAATAGTAACAATAATAGCTATATCGATGAGCAGTTAATAAACGAAATGGATATGATCAAACTTGCTTATAAGAGTCAATTCCATAAACTAAAGAATATCAACATAATCATGAACCCGTTAAATGCTAACATAAAAAATGAGCATCTCAACTATCATAATTTATTTGGTAAGAAAAATTATGAACACCACTCAGATTGTCCGAACTCTAACACGTATCAGCATGGGATTCATGATGAATCATATCATCGTGCGGACCAAAACATGAAAGATCAGCATACAAATAATAATATGATATATAAACGTAGGAATGATTATGAATCGTATAAGCACACGAATGGTCAGCAACACAATCAGTATGTGGACAATTTTATTAACCGCCATAATTATGATATACACCAAAGTTATCACAACCACCAGCTGTCTCAATACACCTGTAATTTGGGGATAACCGTCCAACGTGAATGTAATTCAAATAAAAACTCCACAAACATATTTTTGAAGAAAGAAAATGAAAAAGGAAAAGCAAATGGAGTGGAATCACAAAGAGGAATGGAAACACAAAGAGGAGTGGAAGCACAAAGAGGAGTGGAAGCACAAAGAGAAGTGGAAGCACAAAGAGAAGTGGAAGCACAAAGAGAAGTGGAAGCACAGAGAGAAGTGGAAGCACAAAGAGAAGTGGAAGCACAAAGAGAAGTGGAAGCACAAAGAGAAGTGGAAGCACAAAGAGAAGTGGAAGCACAAAGAGAAGTGGAAGCACAAAGAGAAGTGGAAGCACAAAGAGAAGTGGAAGCACAGATAGAAGGGGAAACACAGAAAGAAGGGGAAGCTCATTATGGGGTTAAGGATAAGGAGAAGGTCCATAAGAAGGAAGAACTAAATCAGAAAGAGACTACACAAGCTTACGACTATGACAATCCTCCGACGCTTCTTCAATTTGCAAGTGTAAATGAACAACATACAACTACTGATAAAAATATAAAAGAAGCTCACATAGAATATTACTCTAATAATAAAACATATGAACCACTAATTAATGGAATAAATGAGTTAAATAAAATTAATCAAATAAAAAGAGGGCAGGCGCGAAGAAGCACAACAAAGGACAAGGCCGAAAAGGAAATGTCTAATTTGTCCAGCTCATCTACCTTAAATAGTATAAAAAGGGAAAATGTAAGAGAAGAAAATGTAAGTGAAGAAAATGTAAGTGAAGAAAATGTAAGAGAAGAAAATGTAAGAGAAGAAAATGTAAGTGAGTTAAGAGATAGAGAAGACGAACTGGAGGAAGAGAACAACTGTGGAAGAAAGAACAAAGGAAATATACCAACAAACTTAAATTCGTTTAAACCAGATTTAGTACATTCATATGAAGTAAGTAATAATGCAAAGCCCCTATTTGAAAATGAAGATAGTCAAATAACACAAAAAAGGGGACAAGTGGAGAACAAGGAGGAGAAAACGGAGGATGATAATAACAAAATGCAGTACAAGGGGAATGACACATCATGCTTACTATTCGATAGAAACATTGATCTGTTCTTAAGTTTAAGTGCGAATGATTTAAATAAAAACAAAAAGATTAAGAGAATAATAACATGCATTGAGGATTGCCTGAAGAATAACAAAAATCTCATTTATGATAAAACGAATACCGTACAAATTATATTTGACAGGATTTTCTATAATGTGAAGCAATTTTTAAATACCGAAATTAGTTATCGAGGAGGCGGGCAAAAGAAGGCAGCGCGCACTCCGTCCGACGGTGATGGTAATGCTAATGTAAATGCAAAGGAAAATGTAAATGATGACAATGATAATGAAGCTGATTATAATGCTATCTATGCCGCTGAATATGGTGCTGATTACGATGATGATTATGATGCCAATGCTAATAGAGGTAACGCCGACAGTCGGAAGGACAAACCAAAAGAACTTGAACTGTCTAGCTCGGGTAATCCCAGAAAGACAAGCAAAAATAGAAGCAATATGAGCAGTAACAACGAAATAATGAGCGATATAATATATGGGCATTACAACATTTTGCTGTACTTAATTTTATTAAATTTCGAATATTTTAAGAAATATGTTGACACAAATGATCTTAACGAAAACGTTCTAATATACCTAAAAATTAACTTCAAGAACATTATTCTAAAACTATGTGAAAGTGAAATTAAAAACAGAATAATTCAATTTTACAATATACATGAATCATATTTAATACAACTAAATTGGATATATGAAAAATGCTTGTTTTATGTATTTGATATTTATATATATATTGAAAAATATGACACAGTGCTAGTGAACTTGTTAGACTTGTGCATATTATCCTTTCAAACACATTACAATGTTCAGAATATTATTGTCAATTCAATCAATTTACTTTTAAAAGTGTACAGCAATAATAATAGAAAAAATTTTAAAAAGTACATATTAGATAACCTACTACTAAATATAAACAATGTAAATTTTAAATATAACAAGTTAAATTTTAAAAACAGTTATACTAACTCAACCTACATACATCTTATCACGTTCTTTTTTATAAAAATTGCTGAATCGTTTTCTTATTACGATGGAAATTTAAGAAGCAAGTTTTTATTGTACCAGGAGAGGGTAATAAATAAACCACGTGAAAATGCAAATTATGGAAAGTGTGCTAGGGGAAAATATGGATACAAGGATAATGAGAAGGTGGAGCATGACTACATGGATAACTACACGGATGACTGTGCAGATGATGATGATGATGACGATGATGAATATCGTGTAGACGAGGAATATAAAGCAAAATCCAAGGTTTGCAGCAGCACTGTGTACGCCGAATGCACCGAACACACCTCTTCACAGTCAGATGAATCTTTTAACTTAAGTATGTTTACAAGCGAAGACGAACACAATAGTATTAGTAATGAACATATTTCAAAAAATGATAGAAAACAAAAAATGAAAAATAAAAAAAATAAGGTTAATAAAAACAAATTTATCTCCTCCAAAAAAAATCTCACTAGTAGCAGAAATATAGAAAAAAAATATTCCGTAAGGATAAAGAAAAAAATAACAAGTGATATTTATGACTACGATTTTTTGAATGACACAAATGAAATTATTAATATGGCTCAAAAAAAAAAAAAATGTACCACGAGTTCAGGTAAAGATAGTAGCGGAAGTTACGGATGTACTGATTTAAAAAAAAAGAAAAAAAAAAAGAACCTTAGCAACATGAGAAGTAATAGCAACATGAGAAGTAATAGCAACGTGAGAAGTAATAGCAACGTGAGAAGTAATAGCAACGTGAGAAGTAATAGCAACGTGAGAAGTAATAGCAACATGAAAAGTAGTATCAACATGAAAAGTAGTATCAACATGAAAAGTAGTATCAACATGAAGAGTAATAGCAACTTGAAAAGTAATAGCAGCATGAGAAAGAATAGCAACGCGCGAAAGCATGGATGCCATGAGGCTCAGTCAGACGAGTCGTTCAACATATTTATGATGAGAAAAAATTTCACCAGATTAAATAGCATTACAAATTACATATTAATAGAAATCATTGAAAAGGTTTTACTTCAAGATAATAAAAATGCGAAAACTATATTGCAATATCTTATTTTAGACCTAATAAAATGTTGTGATAATCCTCTATTTAGTATAAGTACATTGTTCATAAAAAACACAATCCATATTTTCATTGATATTATAAATAAGAAATACGAAAGTAATATTAAAGAAACTTGTCTATTTATTTTGAGATGCATTTTCAAGTACACATTTAACATCTACAACTATATTAATTACTCATGTTTTCACTTATTGTATAATTTTAACAAAGAAATACATAAAAGTAAGTTTATAAAACCTCTTTTTTACATTAATGATGCTTTTACTGAAGCCGCTGCCACATCCCCCAGCAGTGTTGTTAGGATTAGTCAAAGTAGATACACTAGTTATTTGGGTCATAATCATGAATATGAATATGATTATAATGACAGCTGTAAACGTAGTTATACTCACAATTATATGCGTAATTATGAACATAATAATAATTATAATAATAGTTATAATGAAGAAAGAGAAAATATGAGGAGTGAAAAAGGAAAAAAAAAGAGCTTACTACTACATAGTGGCACTTCATCTCATGTGGACCAAAGTAGCAATGTGTCAGGTAAAGATCGCAGCTCTAGTAAGACAAACGAAAAATATATTTATGTAAAATGTTGTGATAATAGCATAAAGAAAAATGAGAAACTTTTTCGATGTGCACAGTGCGAATGCTTCTACCATTTAACGTGCATCTACAAGGATTATAACAAGTTAAACGTGCAAAATGGCTTCGACCGTAACTGCAGAAGCAATAACACGAACGAGAACGGTTACAATGATAACAATTACAGTGATAACATTGATAGCAATTACAATGATAACAATTACAATGATAGCAATTACAATGATAACAATTACAATGATAGCAATTACAATGATAACAATTACAATGATAGCAATTACAATGATAGCAATTACAATGATAAAAATAATGACAATAATAACGACAATAATATTGATAATCTTGCGGAAGAAAACTGCTTTGAAAATAACCTAAGTCTGAATTATAAAGAGCAGGAAAAAAAAGGAGGTAGGAACGACCCAAAGAGCGATACCTGCGTCGAAAATAAAGAAGTAGGAACAAAATTACGCAAACATAAATGCGGAACTCCTAATATTTTACAGTATAACTGTGATAACTGTAAAATTAAAAATATTGTTAAGAGTTTTATTATAAAAGAAGCACAAAGGAATAATAGTTTCTTAAATTTAAAATTTAAAAAGAAGAAAGAAAAATATAAAGGCTTCTACTGTTTTGAAAAATTTCTTACCAATTTAAAAATTTTCGCTATATATTATTACTACTTACTAATACATATCAGAAAAGACAGATTAAATGAAAGAATAGATAAAGATTGTAACCATATTTACTCATACATACTGCTCATGTATAATAACTTTATGTATGAGGATAAAAATGAGCATGAAGGTGATACCAGGACTCCACAACAAGGCAAGTTGTTCATAGAAGGGGGGAACAAAAGAAAAACATCCATGAAAAGTAAAAAAAAAATAAAAAAAAAAAAAGAAAGAGGTACAAAAGGCAAGGAACACAAAGCGGATGAGAGTAACAAAGGGGAGATGACAAAGAAAGATATTATTGTAAAAAAGCTGAACGATTTCCTAATATACGAGTATAAAAATGTGAAGACAAAGGAAGACTCCTTTAAATGCTTTAGATATACGTACAATTTTGATGTATATATAAATTCTGTTTGGAAAATATATTTATATTTTTTTTTTTACGATTTTTTTAATATAGCTTTTAATCAATTATTTTATATATTATATGAAAATAGTAATAAAAATTTAAGGTATTATAGTATTTCCATAATTAATAATATTATAAATGATAACTATTTGTATTTGAAGTGTAAACAGACTCAAAATATTTTACTGTCATGTCTAACTGATAATTATTTAAAGGTTAGAGAGTATACTCTTTGCATTTTTTACAATTTTTGCAAAAATTTTTTAGAGCTAGACGTGTTGATAAACAACTACAACAGTGATGTGCACGATAAGCTCGAAGAACGTCTATATTATGGTAGAAAACCTAAAATGGTAGAAGTCAATCCGCATGATAAAGGTATAATAAATGACAGTGATCATAACACAAGAGAGAGTAAGAAGGGAACTCGGAAAGAGTTAGAAAGGGTAACAAAGAGGGAAGGTATTAATGCGAATAGTGTATCAAATTCGAATAGAGTCCCTAATGCTAATAGCACCTTAAATAGCAGTAATGGTCAGGTTGATACCAAAGGGGAGCATCTGAACAACTGTCAGGGTATCCGCGTTGACCTGAACGAGTACATCACGAACGAAATTGTTGAAGCAATAAAAAGATCCTCAAAGGATATAAAAGTAAGCGTAAGGATCATTAGCGTTAAAATATTAAAGTATATTATTTATTTTAACATATACGCGAAAAAGTATATACATGAAGAGAATTGTGAAGATAATTGTAAACAAAATTGCGAACAGAATAACAAGGAAACTAAAACATCTGAGGAAACACTTCATCAATTGAGTAGTAGTAGAAATGAAAAGACGAATTGTATTGATGATAACATTTTAATTTTAAATGATCTTATGGACAGATACATATCTACCTTTGATAACGATGCTATGAAAAATACGGTCTTAGAAATTTTTATTGAAGTATTTTTTATTAACATATTTATATTAGCTAAGAGAAATAATAAGCGTATAAAGAAAAGAAATATACATGCCCATGAGACGTCGTCAGTAGACTATGTAGAAGATAGTAATGAGGAACATATTTTAAACTTATCACCATGTAGTGCATATGGATCGGAAAAAGATCAGTCAGTTGACATACAAGAAGAGAATTCCAATAAATATATTAAAATAGGAAAAAATATGTACAAATTGTTCATTCATCTATTATACGTTATGAAAAATAAACATAACATTAATATTGTGAACAAAATGTTAGCATATATGGATAAAAATATAAAAAAATATCAAGACAAAATAGGGTTAATACACAAAATTATTAGTGAAAAGGATATAAAACACACAAATAACGTAAAACTAATTAAAAATAAATTATATGGAGAATTTGATAAAAATACCATTATGAGCAAAAATTGGGGCGACAATTCTTTTGACGACAAAGAGGAAAAGATGAGCTATACAGAGGAAGCTGTATGGGGTGACGAGGAAGAGAAAAAAAAAAAAAAAAAAAAAAAAAAAAACAGTGGCAGGAAGGACAGAAATGATAGGAAGCGAAATTAGCAGGGGAAAAGAGTCTAACATAAGGGAAGAGGTTGGTATAGGTACAGCACTTAACAGTGAAAGCAACTTGCTTAGTGCTAAGAATACCATTTACAACATATACGTTAGCAGCTCGTACAAACATTTAGAGATACTGAATATGAAGAGCATAAAGTACATTCTGGAAGTGTGGGTGCATACTTTAATAGGATTATTTATAAATAGCAGAAGAAACAGCATGCAAGAGAGTGAAACAAAAAAAATTATGAATATATTTAATATCATTATTGAAATTATTCCTAACTTATTTATAAAATATATCAATTTTTTTTATCCATATATTTATAATAACGATGTGTCTAAAGATGTATGCGAATTATTATCTTCTATTATCCCTTATTGCAAATTAGATCTACAGTTAAAACTACAATTTAAAAATGTTTCGTTTAATACTTCTTTAATATATCATCCTAATATTTTTATTTCAAGATCGTACACCCAGTTATTATGCACATTGCATACATATATCTTTGCTAATTTTGTTTCTTTCAAAAATTATATTGAAGACTGTTTAATAAAATTACATAAATATAAACTATGCTTGCTAGTTAATAATTATATTTTTCAGATGAATGACTTTGTAAGGGAGTTTTATTTTATGAAAACAGAGGAAAAGAAAAATATAAAAAATAGCTTGTGTTACCTTTATACACAGGTAAAAGGTACTGACTGCCACACACAGTTAGATATAAATGGAAATGCACAAAATGAAAAGCATAAGCAGCAGAATAGTCAAAATGACCCTAATAACTACTTCATTTACAATATCATTGATATAAAATACGAAAAGTTCGTATGGCACTTATATCAGTATAAAAAACATGTATTTGAAATGTTTTCTATAACACAGAATGACATTTTAAATATAAATAAATATGCATGGTTCATATCAGTAATTTGTGAATTTATAAATATGAACAAAATTATTATCAACGATATGTATACAGAAGGCGTAGATGAACATACGCACGTTCAAATAAAGGAAATGCAGAAAAACGGCAAAGAGGAAAATGGTAACGGTAGGCGAAGCAATCAAAGTAAACAAAACTATCGAAGCAACAAAGAGATAACAAACTCAGACGAGTTTGACAATGTAAATCAAAATAATAGCATAAAGTATATTAAACTGTCAAGTATTGCTAGAAATGTACAAATATATAGGCATGGCATCTTCTACTTTGAATATATGTACAATAAACAAAATGAGTATATTTCGAAATGGAATATATTAAAACTAAAGAATGAAATACTTTTGGAAGTCATAAAAAAAAGAGTAACTATTCAAAAAATAGAAAAGTGTGTTGATATATGCAGCAATAAATTTTTTAATGTTGCTTTAGTTCTGGTCAATCTATTAGTTGATCTATTTTATATATCAAATGATATAAAATGCAAGTGTTTCTTTCTTCTTTGTCTTAGTAAAATATTATCAAACTATTATAATTCTCATTTTATTAACGATTTAAAACTAAGAAATGTTTTCTTTTACTGTATTAACTGTTTTAACCCTATCTTACAAAAAAGCTTTTTATACACACTCCTTCAGTTAATTAAGACATATGAACAATGCTTAAAGAATAAGGATAACTTATTCCTTGCTCGAAGTAGAGCACATCACAACTTAAGTCAAGTCCTCTCTCAAAACTGTAGAGCCAGCGCAACTGCAGCCCCGACAGAATGCCGCAGGAAAGCTACAAAAAAGTGCCCTAAGAGAAATAACACTACTGACAGTGATGGGGATGGCACTAATGCTAGTAATGTGAACTATCGTATGAGTCGCAACGTGATTTACAGTGTGCACCATAGTAGTACCCATAAATGCTTAGAGGAGAAAAATCCCCTCGTCAATAGCCAAACGCGAAAGGATCGTCCTTTAAATGATGAAATAAGCACCTCATTAGATACGTCCCATTGTAGTAATATCAACGACATACCTAACCTTCTTACAAGTATCTCCAGGATAAGCACAGGCACTGAATATGAACAGAACAGGGACAATTCCAAAACGTACAAAAGGAAGAATCAGACGGGTAAGGTAAAAAGAGAAGCACTATTGGAAGAAGAAGGGACAGCAGTTGGAGGCCTAGAACAGACTGATGAAGTGAAAGAGGAAGATATTGCAGATGAGGCAGACGGGCCAAAAGATATAACCGAACCAGATGAAGAGGAGACAAAAGGGGATGTACAAAAAGAAAACGAGGAAAGACGAGTAACGATTAAAAAAAGTGAAAAGGTTATATCCAACGAGTTAGAAAAAAAAGAAAAAATAGCACAAAAGGAAAGAGATACGAAGAATATATCAAATGAACAGAATAAAGACATAATACATGTTCTGCTAGTTGCTTCTGTATTTGCTCCAAACATATTAGATATATTAAAGATTAATAAGTTTATGTACAAGGATTGTACAATTGAAGAATTGCACTTTATCAAAAATTTGGGTATTCAAATTTTAAGTCATTTATATAAAGAAGGGTTTTTACAAAGTACTAAAATATCACCAAGTATTTTTTGCTTATGTTTTTGTACTGATGAAAAATTAAAAACTCGAAGTGAAAAAATTATTCATTCAATTATAGAGAAAGAAAATTTTAACTTCTTAAACAATCTAGCTGAATGTTTACAGTATTTATTATTTTATATAATTGAAAATCATTATATGTCTAACAACAGAGACACAAATTACATGAACAACATTTTGCTGTTTAGTAAAATGGAACAGTCCTTTTTTAAAAGCCTCATAGATATGTATGATAACTTAACAAATACAAAATTAAAAATCAATTATTTGAAAATTATACTGAAAGAAATCGAAAGTGCTTGCCACTTCGTTCGATATAACAAGGTCCGGAATTTCGTGCGCGACGTGAACTGCAAGTATAACGGTAACACGAGCGGAGGTACACAAAGCGGTAGTAATAACCCCGGCAGTAATATCACGGGTAGTAATATCACGGGCAGTAATATCACGGGTAGTAATATCACGGGCAGTAATATCACGGGTAGTAATATCACGGGCAGTAATATCACGGGCAATAACAACATGGGTAATAACAACATGGGCAATAACAACATGGGCAATATTAACAGCGGAAGTAATAACATAGGCAATATTGACAGCAGTGGAGGTAGTAACATGCTGAACGAACGGAACTGTGGTGAGGGGAATAATTTCGACGGCAGTAACAGGGAGGTTTTTGTTCAAGTTTATACAATGAAAGAAATATATTTGCATATTGTTAACACATATATGTCTTCAATAAAACAAGCAGGTCAGGATATAGAGGATGGGTCAGAGGGGAATGATTCGAATTCTTCTTCTACCAAAAATAGCTATGTTAATAGTTATATTAGCAATGAAAAAAAATATATGAAAAAAAAAGTAAAGAAAAAAGCAAATACCAAAAAAAAAAAAAAAAAGAGAGATAAGAACAATAAAAGTAACTGTGATGAGTCATCAAATAATGCAAATGCCATATCAGAAGAAAATTTCAACAAAGATGATATTTCTAACCTGAACAGTTCAGAAGAAAATTATTATAATGAAAAAAATATACTTTACAAAATAAAAAAAAAGTATGATCACCTCTTAGAACATCATATGATAATGGATGAATATACATATATTAATTATTTTCTATTTTTATATTTACAAATTTTAGTGTATCTCATATCTTATTTAAACTATACTACGTACAATGAAATAGCTTTATTAGTGTATGACATTAACAAAGTGTACTGTGTTATTTCATCAACAATTAATACTAGCACGGATATAGAAACTCTCACATCCAATCACAACTATTTACACGCTGTAAATGAACAAGTCAGACAGTTAACCAATGAAGATGAAATTAATAATGACAAGGAAAATGAGAATTTCTTTTTAATTAATTCCAATCTAAATAAAATCAAATGCTTCGTTATGGTGTTGTTGAACAATCTGATGAACAATATGATAAAGTTCTACGATGTGGACTCGACGACGTGAGCAGAGAGGATGCGCATAAGCGCGTATATGCATGTGTTTATATGTGTACGTAGGTGTAAGTGTGTGTATTTATGTATGTATCTGCAAAATAGCAGCTACACCAATATAGCTGCTTAATTTATAGTCGCCTTACTTTTAAATGTTAAATGGTGTGTGCGGGCGTATATACACAAGCCCAATGATTTCCAAAGTGGTTCATGTATTTATCCATTATATTATTTTTTTTAAAATGTTTGACCTTTTATTGGTCACATCAATGCCTTAACTTATCCGTTCTTACATATATATATATATATATATACCTTCTGTTTCCCCCTTCGCAGATTAAATGATCTAATTGAAGATGAACATGTTAAGGAGAGTAAAATTGAGGATGGAAAAAGAGAAGAGAAAAGGACTATTTTTAATTATTATGAATATATATATGAATGTATCGAAATATTTATAGAAGACAACATATCAATCGTTGACAAATGCCACAAATACAATCTGAATACGCATAACTTAAATAATGATTATTTAAATAAGCTAATAAATGTAAAAAGCAAAACACGCTACTTTTAAAGGATGTACAGTATTTAAACCAGCGTTTATGTATGCTATACATATATATATATACATACATATATGTGTATACATGTATATATAGACGTAAAAACATATATTTTTTATCCTTCTTTCGTAGGATGGAAAAAACAAAAAATATGCACAAAAAAAAAAACAAAAGGAAGCGGCAAAACAAAGAAGATTAACAATAAAGAAATATACGTAAAACACTATCAATACATTATTCGTAATTTTCGGCTGAAGCTTTTTTTTTTTTTTTTTTTTTTTTTTCATGGAATATTTTTGTGTTGTGACTAATATTTGTGTATTCTTAACTAGCTTAAATTGTTTTTGTTTTATTTATTGTGCTTATTGTGTTCATCGAGTTTACTGTGTTAATTGTTCTTTTCTTTTTTTTTTTTTTTTCCATATTTTTTCCCTTTTCCTATTCATTTTCTTATTCCCTTTTTTATTCTATTCCCATTCTTTCTTTTTTTTTTTTTTTTTTTTTTTTTCGTACCAATATGGACCTCACCATTTTGTAATTTTTTTTTTTTTCGTATTAATTTTATAAGGAAAAAACTTTTTAAAAACAAATGTATTGTATGTATATGTTAAATTTAAGTTGGAGCTTTTTTTTTTTTTTTATTTATTATATTCCATTTGAAATTTATGAATTCTTCTTCAACGCATTTCCAGACCTTAAAAAGATATCAGGTTGGAAATGTATATCATATGAATAAGAAGCAGTAAATCATATTTAATTTAAATATAAGCGGAAAGTATATATTGTTTTGCCAATTTTTTATTTTTTATTTTCTTCTTTTCTTTTTTCTTTTTATCGTGGAACGTAAGAATAATTTTTTTACAAAATGTGAAAGCATATGACATACTGCATATCATTCATAAGTTGTGTGATATGCGTTTTATTATACGCAAGTATATAACAGGGAATGTATGCACATATGTATATATATATGTACATTTATGTACGTTGTTGCGTATTGTCGATAGAAAATAATTATTTTCGAAGAAACGAAGTGCATAGCGTTTACTTTTCCATATATTATAAATAAATGAAAAAAAGAGAAAGCAGAATAAAATTGTAAGTGACTGTGAGTTATAAGACCTTTTTCTGCAATATTTGCTACTCCTTCCTTCTCTTTTTGGCGTGCTCCTATATTTCAATTATGCACATAAAATGGGTATGCGTACGTATAATACTTACGTGTAACACAGATTTATAACACAAACACATGTAGTGAGGAGAATAAACCAATGGTTTTCATTTTATGGGCATCTAAAACGAATTTGTACATATATATATATATGCATATATTACTATATTTATATGTATAATCCCAGCATTCTTTTATCAAATCTCGTTCAGCATTAACGAATGAATCGCTTTCAATTAAAATTTGCCGTATAGTTTCATACTTTTAATTAAAAAGGTAAATGTACGTATGCACAGTGTTACGGGCACATACGTAATGATATATAGGACTAAATAAACTGTGGAAAGTTATTAACTGAAGAGGAGAATAAGTATGTCGACATGTCCTATATATGTGCACATATATATATATATATATATATATATATACATACACAAGTATATATATTTGTACATTTAACGTAATTTTATATAAAATAGCGAAACCCGCAGTACAGTTAATATATAATTCAATTTTTTTTTTTTGTCAACGGTGTAGTCATGTTATGCATACATATATATATGTATATATTTATTTATATTTTTTTCTTATCACTTAAGCTAATTTTATAGAACTAATTTGTAGTTTTATTCTTCCATACCTAATTTTGAATATTTTATTTTCTTAAATTCTCGTTCACAACGAATATTGACTGTATGAATAAGCTCCTTCTTATTTTTACTTTTCTTATCTCTCTTCTTATTCTTATTCTTATTCTTATTCTTATTCTTATTCTTATTCTTATTCTTATTCTTATTCTTATTCTTATTCTTATTCTTATTCTTATTCTTATTCTTATTCTTATTCTTATTCTTATTCTTATTCTTATTCTTATTCTTATTCTTATTCTTATTCTTATTCTTATTCTTATTCTTATTCTTATTCTTATTCTTATTCTTTTTCTTATTCTTATTCTTATTCTTATTCTTATTCTTATTCTTATTCTTATTCTTATTCTTATTCTTATTCTTATTCTTATTCTTATTCTTATTCTTATTCTTATTCTTATTCTTATTCTTATTCTTATTCTTATTCTTATTCTTATTATTATTCTTATTCTTATTCTTATTCTTATTCTTATTCTTATTCTTATTCTTATTCTTATTCTTATTCTTATTCTTATTCTTATTCTTATTCTTATTCTTATTCTTATTCTTATTCTTATTCTTATTCTTATTCTTATTCTTATTCTTATTCTTATTCTTATTCTTATTCTTATTCTTATTCTTTCTCTTTCTCTTTCTCTTTTTTTTTTTTTTTTTTTCTATAGTGTTTGTGTAATTTCTAATTTAATATATTACATTTCATTCTTTATTTTCCCCTCTGTATGTTTTTTTTTCTTTTTTTAGTTCCCCATATGCAGCACCTTTCACTATATATACATATTCTTATATGTTCATATATGTGTATATTTATGCGTTTATATATGCACAAGTGTATGTGTGTATATGGGTATATGCTTATATATAAATATATATATGTATACAAAGCCAATTTTCTTTGTTAAGGCCCTTTTAAATATTTGCTATTATGGATTTGATAAAACACCTTAATGAAAATGACAAAATTCGTAATATCTGCATTTTAGCTCATGTAGACCATGGGAAAACAACCCTTGTTGACAACTTGATCAGTTCTAATAAAATTATAAGTGATAAGAATATTGGGAAAGTGAAATATTTAGATAGTAGAGAAGATGAACAGAAGCGACAAATAACTATGAAGAGCTCAAGTATTCTTTTAAAACATACATACAGTAAACTTTACCTAAGTGAAATATTTAATGATATAACTGATAGTACAAAAGGGGGTAATAATCAGTGCAATGTAAAGAATGAAAATTATGAGATGCATGTCAACCATAAAGAATTTGTAAAAAATGATAATAACGAAAATGCTCTGAAATGCGGAAAGGATTCAATAAATATTGAAAAGGAATGTGGTGATAGCAAGGAAAATGATGAAGAATCCCTTGTACGAACGAGAAATAATAATTATGTTAGTGATAATAACCATAATAATAGTAGAAGCAGTGGCACGCATCTAATTAACATTATCGACACGCCCGGGCATGTCGATTTTTCATCCGAGGTTTCCACGTGTGTAAGAATTTGTGATGGCTCGTTAATTCTAATTGATTGCATAGAAGGTCTATGCAGTCAAACGAAGACTGTTTTAAGGCAAACATGGAAAGAAATGATAAAAAGCATTATAGTAATTAATAAAATAGATAAGTTAATTACTAATCAAAATATGGATAGTATAAGTGCATATGAACATATAAATAATATAATTGAACAAGTGAATGCATATATATATCAATTATATATTGAAGAAAATATGAACAATGAAAATATTGAAACATCAGAATTAGAAAAATATTCATATTCTCCTTTAAAAGGAAATGTATTACTATGTAGTAGTATACATTGCTGGTGTGTTGATATGAATATTTTTTCAATTTTATTTTGTAAAAAAATGAATATAGATTTGAACAATTCTTATAAAATAAAAAAGTACATGTGGAATCAATACTATTTTAATATGAAAGAAAAGAAAATTTTAAAAATACCTAATGATACTAACTATTCATGTAATAATATGAGTACAAAAAAAAAAAAAAAAAAAATTTGTTTTCTCTAGTTGTTTTGGATTTTCTTTGGAAAATATATGATATTACTACAATAAATAGAGATGATGACAAAATAAAAAAATTATGCTCCGAATTAAATATTTCGGATCAATTCTTAAAAAAAAACCAACAAAATAATTCTGAAAACAATACTTTTATTTTAACTTATATAATGTCCCATTTTTTAAATCTTTCTAGATCCATATTTAATGCATGTATAGAAATGTTTCCTTCTCCAAAATCAATTGATGAAAGTAGACTTTTTAAAATTTTCCCATCTTTATATAATGAAAAAATATACAAGAATATTATTAACTGTTCATTAACTAATGAGTTTACCATTATATATATATCTAAATACATCTGTGCAAATATACATAATAATACCTTAGTAGGATTTAAGGGATTCTATGATAAAAACACATTCCTCTCTATTTGTAGAATTTATTCAGGAATGCTATATCAAAACATGATTTTATATATTTGCGGAAAAAGTATTAAAACTGTCGTTAAAAAAATTTATATATGTATGGGAGGAGATCTTTTACCTATTAATGAAGCATTTGCTGGAAACATTGTAGCTGTATATCTGTCGATTATAAATGATGGTGACCACAGTTGTGTACATAATGACACAAATAGAATAAATGGCTTAAAGGAGCAAGAAATTATTAACATGTCAGATCATAATTTGTGTGAAAAATTTGGACAGCACAACAACGGTTATGTTGGACAAAATGAAAGAGGGGAAGAAGAAAAAGTAGAAGAAGTTAAGGAAGTATTGAAAGAAGAGAAAGAAGTGGAAGAAGAGAAAGAAAAGGACGTCGATGAAGTAGAGGAAGAAGAAACCCTTTTTGAAAACAACAATGGATGCTCTTTAGATAATAAAAAAAAAATTATGAACAGGTCAGGTAATTGCACACCAACAAATAATAAAACAAAAAATACGAATGATCAATTTTGTATTAACACACCTTTAAACATAGGTGGTTCGTGTAATACAGAGGATCTGCAATATTTATCCAACACTTTAATGAAATTAATAAAAAACAAACAGAATAAAAAAGAGCACAATATATTTTTAATGAACAACGATGGCATTTTTTTAAATAAAAATATTACCTTGTCAAGTCAGGAAAATATGGATTCATTTATTTTACCTTTTTCTGACACATCCTCCACAATTTTGCACACAATAATAGAACCAAAAAATATTCAAGACATGAATAAATTTCTTTATGGCTTAATTTTATTATATACATGTGATACATCCATAGACATAGATTTTAACGAGAAGGGTGAATATATTTTAAAATTTTGCGGAGAAATACATATGCAAAAGTGTCTGTCGGACTTCGTCAACATATATAGTAATATAGAAATAAAAACGTCCGATACGAACATATCTATAAGAGAAGGCATAAGTGACAATTACATAAAAGTGAAAAGAAAAAAAAATAAGATACATGATAATTTAAAAGATTTATATAATTATTATTTGAAAATTCATATGGATAGTCATCATAAAATTAGTGAAAATAATAATAATTATAATTATAATAATATGAATGGTGAAATAGCTAAAGACAGTTACAAAATTGTAGCAGGCAACGAAAATTGTAATATTATAAGCAAAGAAAAAAACAGTATTTGTAATAATAATGCTGACGATGGTAATTATTTTACAAAAATGAAAAAAGATGGTTTAGAACATCTGTTTAAAAATATTAATTTAGAAAAAGAAAATCATTTTTTAAATATATTATTTAATTATAGTCATAATACCATATGTCATAAGTTAAATAATAATTCTTTCTACGTTTTTTTGAGCGTACTAGATATGCCAGAAAATATGCTACATTTCTTTGATAAGCATTATTCAAATATACAAACAATTTTAGAAAATAGATCTATATCCCCTTCATTATTAAATTATAGCAAAATAGACCTATCATGTAAAAATGAATATTTTATGTACAAGCAATGTTTAATCAATTTGGAAAAATGTGTTAACGATTTGTGCTTTTCTGATAATATTGATTATGATAATATAATAGAGAACAGGCTGAGTAAATCGATCGTAAGCAGTTCGGTTAAGAGGGAGGAGGGAGAATGGGACAAAGCAGAGGACAAAGAAAAGGAAAAGGTCGCAGAAAGAGATAAGGAGAAAGTTAAGGAAGGGAAAAGTAAAATACATGAACTAAACCAGATCATTAATGAGAATTTGACACATGATTCTAATGACGAAGAATCACAACATAATAACAATGATAGAAATATAATGAATGATTACAATAGTACAGAAAACACCAAAAGGGATAGTAACTATCATAATAATGAAAAAATAAGCAGTTTGAGAAAAAACAAAAACTTCCAATTAGAACTATGGGATATTTGTGTTCAAAATGGTAGTATCACATTATTATATATAAAAAAATACTTTAATAAAAAAAAAAATAATGAATATATACTTGACAATATTTTGACAAATGAAAAATACAAAAATATAATTAATCAAAGATCTTTTGTCGATACATATTTATCAGATACAAATAGTGACATAAATATTTATTTGAATAATATATCTCTTGGATTTAAATTAGCATCCAAATATGGTCCTATTGCTCAGGAACCTATAAGGTAGGATAGAAAACAAAAAATGCATATTTACACGATATGTACAAATATTATACATTCTTTTTCGTTATTCCATGATAAATGTGTACGCATAAGTGTGTACGTTCAAGTGTACGTACATAAATAAAATGTGTACTCAAGTATGTACATATGCATAATCATACATATGTACATGCACATATATTCATATGAAAATGCACACACATGTACATGCACATATATTCATATGAAAATGCACACACATGTACATGCTCGTGTATATACTACTTCTTCCCCCAAGAGGAGCTCTATTCGTAATTGAGGGGTTAATTATTGACGAGGCATCCAATGATGAACCATTTGAAGATGGAAATTCAAAGGATAACTTAGAAGATAAAATAAATGCTGGTAATATTATTGCTTTAATGAAAGAAGCTTGTTTAAATTCAATGCAACAAAATAAACTACGAATTTTTGAACCCATGTTAAGGCTAAATTTAACATGTGAAAGTAATGTACTAGGAAAAGTTTACAATGTATTATTAAAAAGAAGATGTTCTATACTATCAGAAGAAATAAAAGATGGATATTTTTTGTACTGTATAGATGCATATTTACCTTTATTTAATTCTTTTAAATTAGCTGAAGAGTTAAGATCAAAATGCTCAGGTAATGTAATATATGACATTCAATTTAGTCATTGGAATAAATTAAATGAGGACATCTTTTTGTTGAATGACAGCTCATCCGTAATTTATGACGAAGATTTCGACATTAAGTTAACGGATAACACTGCTACCGAAATTGTAAATTATATTAGAAGAGCAAAGGTACGATATAACAATATAAAATAGACAATATAACACGTACATGTAACACTGCCATAAAAGAAGTTACATTAATTTAATCTCCGTAAAAGCTTTATTCACAAGAATGGATGAGCTACATAGAATTGTTCTCATTGAGCACAAAATTTGTATGTACGTATGTATGTATGTGTGTATGTACGTATGTATGTATGTATGTGTGTATGTACGTATGTATGTATGTATGTGTGTATGTACGTATGTATGTATGTATGTATGTATGTATGTACGTATGTACGTATGTATGTATGTATATATTGCGAATGTGTGTATAATAATTTTCAACGTGAATGTAAGTAAAATGATTAAAATTTATAAAATAATTTACTCCTTTTTACAGGGCCTCGAAACGAATGAGAAGATAATACAAAAACCTGAGAAGCAGTGCACCTTAAAAAAATAATGTATTTTATAATGTTAAAATTGATGAAAAACTTATCTATGTGTAACTTATATACAACAACTTTGCTGAATCTTTCTGATATTTATGTAAATCAATTATATTAAAAAAATATTCTGTTTTAATGAACCATCAAATTTGCACCTTTTCATGGCAGATTTACGTATATTATATATATGTAACCTATTTATATTTGACTTTTTTTTTTTTTTTTTTTGTTATAGTTTTTGAAAAAACTAAATCATTTAATAATACCAAAATTAACAATTAAAACGTCTGAAAAAATATATCATATTATTTAATAACAAATTTGCATGTCAATTCTTGTTAATTTTTACATTTTTTAATACATCACTGATCAAATAATTTTTTTAATTATAGTATCTAAAAGGGTTTCTTTTAAAGCGCTTTGTTTATTTGAATAGACGTACACTTATGTATATATATATACATACGTGTGCATATAATTCGTTAATTTATGTCGTACACTTTATGCTTTCACAAAGCTGCCAAGATTGCTAAAATGTAAGTTTTGCAGATCTATTTTTATTTCAAAGCTTTTTTTTTCCTTTTTCATTACTTATCACATAAGATTTTATGAATGTATAAATAATCCTTGGGCATAAAATTGTGTATTATACGCACGCACATACACAAAAATAATAATTCCCAGTTGTACATATTTAAAAGTTTTGCACTAAAAAAGTTGATACCATAATTGTATATTCGCATTGTGATGCGAATTTTATGAATAGACAAATTAAATATTTATTCAAAAAAAAATAAAAAAATATATATATACATATAAATATCACAATATTTTATTCAAAAGCGCAGAAATACTGTTATCAACAATGTTTTTTTTCTTCTTTTTTTTCTTCTTTTTTTTCTTCTTTTTTGATTTGCTTAAATTCTTTTTGACACACACGCCATTTGTATTATTAATTTTTGTATTATCACAATCATTGCTTGTGCATATAGAATTTTTATTAACTTTCTTACAACATTTGTACCCCCATTTTTTTTTTTCTATATCATAATATGAACCATAAATGGACTTATGGTTCTTAACAAATAAGTCTTCATTATATTTCGATTTTATAATTAATTTATTATTTATTGCATCAATTCCATTTTGTTCATTTTCACTAAAAGTGATATTAATTTTCTTGTTTGTATTTTCTTTTTTCCTTTCTTTGTTTATATCGTACAGTATATTATTATGCAGGGCGTTTTTATTATCTTCTTCGTTTTTTGTTAACTGCTTTTTTAAAACATACAATTTGTATTGCTCTTCTCTCTTTTTTAAGTATTTTTCTTCTTCTTCTTTTCTTTTTCGTTCGCTTTCTTCAGCTAACCATACTCTTTCTAAATTTTTTATATTCCCTGAAAATTTTGGGTAAGTGAACATTGGTAAACACGCACAAGATGATATAATCATATTTTGCAAATTCAAGGATTGTAAGTATAAGCACATACATATTATGAGAAACTGCACATACTATGCATATATATATATATATATGTGTACATATGTAATACACAAGTGCAACTTTGTCATAATTCATTTCTTTTGGGTAAATGTACCTGGATGAAAATGCTTATGGTTTATAAAGGAAGCACTTTTGTTTCCTATTTTGTTTATCCACATATTTGTTCACAAAATTTATATAATAAAAGGATAAGTAAAAAATATAATAATGGCCGTATTATATGTATTTTTATTTGTATTTTTCATTTTATCTTTTTTTTGTCTCCAAATTGTTTTGCTTTATTTTGCTTTATTTTGCTTTATTTTGCTTTATTTTGCTTTGTTTTGCTTTATTTTGCTTTGTTTTGCTTTGTTTTGCTTTATTTTGCTTTGTTTAGCTTTATTTTGCTTTGCTTTGCTTTGTTTTTCTTTATTTTGCTTTGTTTTTCTTTGTTTTTCTTTATTTTGCTTTGTTTTTCTTTATTTTGCTTTGTTTTTCTTTGTTTTTCTTTATTTTGCTTTGTTTTTCTTTATTTTGCTTTATTTTGCTTTGTTTTTCTTTATTTTGCTTTATTTTGCTTTGTTTTGCTTTTTTTTTTATTTTGTTTCGCTTTATTTTATTTAGCGTTTTACTGTTTCGCCTTATTGTTTTGCTTTATTGAAAATATTATTTTTTTGTTTTTTTTATATAGCGTGGAAACTTTTGCGTTTTGTTTTTGATTTAATTTTTGCTTTTTATTTTAACTAAATCTTGAAAATAAATGTGAAATGAAAGAAAAACTGTGTTATTACGAGTTATATAGTCAAAATGAAATTAACAATTAACCAAATAAACATATAAATAAGCGAAATGAAATAAAAACTTAAAAAATTATGCGAAACAATTGTGAATAATTTTAGAAGGGCAAAAAATGCATTTTACAATAAAATATTAAAAGCTGAATTATTGTGCGACCCTACTAAAAATAAGAAAAAGAAAAGAATCAAATAAGCAAACGAACAAATGAACAGATATACAAATAAATAGTGTTAAAATCGCCGCTAGTAATTTCGAAAAATGTATAATTATACGACGGAAGTTTATATATTATGAATTCTTTCCCAAGCATGGATAATATAGTTGTAGGCGAGTAAGCATTGAATAATACACTTTCACATTCCGACGAATAATTTTCCAAAAAATAGGTCATTTAACATATTTTATACGCAATATAGAATGGTGTATATGTATGTGTGCATATATATGCATACATACATATATGCATACATACATATATACATACATACAAACATTTATGTATATATATATATTTATACTATATCCATGCAATTATATGTTATTTAAATATGCCCCCAAAATGTACAAAGATATATAATGTGTAACACGGAGCACAATAATTAAAGAAAGTATTGCACGAATAGAGCTAAAATAATTCATGTAATAAAATATATAAAGTTTAAATTAACTGCATAAGGCAGTATAAATATTTTACTTACTATAATATATATTTGTTACAAAAAATACAAAAAATACAAAAAAATGAAAGGAAGGAGATGAAGGGGACAGGTATATATTAAAATAAATATATCAAACAGAGCATACTAATAAAGGCGCAAAGCCCTCAAAAAATTATAACGACATATTATTTTTTTTTTAAATGAGCTTTTTTTGAATAGCTTAAATTCTGCGTAAAAACTTTTGCACGCGTGTATTGATAATATATATACATATATGTATATATATATAAATATTTATAGACCTCCGAAATTTTTGTATAATATTTGCCACGATATAGAAACAGGTTACCAGTATAGTTTTATTTTATTTTATTTTTTATTTTTATTTTATCATATTTTATTTTTTTTATTTTATTATATCATATTTTTATTTTATTTTTTTTTCACTTCCCCAAGGTTACAAAATATGTACGCATATTTCCAATATTTGTTAAGATTTTTTAAAAATTTCAATTACACCTTGACAACTATATTTTCTTTCTTCTTTTTTTTTGATATTTCTGTCTATTAATTGTATGCACTCATTACACATATCTGCACACAAGGTATCAAATATCTTTCTGCTTTGATTTGACAATTTTTCATACCTCTTTTTCGTAGAAGGTTTTTTCTTATAAGTAGAACGTTTAAAAAAGCTTTCGAGATATTTCTCCTTATTTGTTAATATAAGTGACAAAAGATAAATACACGTATTCCAAACACGTCGTACAAAGAGCTCATATAAATTGAACTGTTTCATATTCTTTTGCAAATACTTAAATATATTATAAACCATAAGAATATATCTATACCTATGCAGTTTGCATTCATGATACTATAAATCTTGAACATCCTTTCGTAATATCTTTTCTTATAAATTATTCATCAAAAGGTCTAATAACTGATAGGTAAGCTGACTATTATGATCTTTACTCATTGAACGTAATGTAGACAAATCCATATTTTTTAATTCTTTTTCTGATAAATTCCCCCTTATAAGTATGTTCTCTATTTCTAAATCATTTTCATTTTGTTTAGTTGCTTTTCCCTTTTTTAACATAATCCTTACTTAATTTGCAATATTTGTTAAAGCAATATTATTTGAATTATATGCATTCTCAACCTTTAATTTTTCAGTTGTTTTATTTGAAGACTGACATAAATATCTTGCACATCTGTTACTCACTTGTAGTTCTGAAAGGGGCCCTCTTTTGATATGTGCATATATTCTATAGGATAAAATTTTTTAAAAAAGTTCAAAATTGTGTTTATTGTGAGTCCTTCCTATACGTGCACATTATACTTTGGAAGGAAGTGGAACATATAAGTACATGTATATATGTAAGTATAGGTATATGTACGTATATGTTCCTATATGTGCGTATATGTATACGTATGCGTATGCACACGTATGTATAATTCTCATTTATGAACGTGTATTTTTTCCTTATCATACTGGTATCAACCAACAAATAAAAACAGCTTCAGCTACAAGAGAATGTATGGGTCAGGTAAATCTTAAAAAAGTTTTACGCTCAGTTTTTTTCCCTTTAACATCACATACTTTGGTTGACGAATTTTTAATAGTACAATTTTTCTTCATTAATGATTTGAAACCTGCATTTTACTATTTATTGCCTTGCAAGAACCTATATTTTATTATTTTCTTATTTTTCAAAAGCTAGAAGAAAATTATCCACTTCTTAACATTATAGTGTTGCTTTATCCTTTTGCACTTAAAAAATGTACATATAAAAAGAACATATTTTGACAAATAATAATTTTTCAAATTTTAACGTAAAAACCAAAATAAAAATATAGAAAGAAAAAAAAAAAAAAAAAAAAAAAAAACAAGAATTATAATAGAGTATCCTGAAGCTAAGCTTCTATACCTTACTAATCAGAAATTTTTTTTAAAAAAAAACCATTTTTTTTTCATCAATGTTACATATATTTTTGCAAAATTTAATATAGGTAATATGTAATAATTAATAATATTAATTCTTTTAAAACTACTCTATTATATTAATCTTAAGACCGTATGTTAAATGTATATATATATATATATATATATATATATATTTTTTTAAGTATATAAAAAAGGTGCTTTTTTTTTTTTTTCCCTTTAAATATGATAAATTGCTATATTTTAAAAAATTATATTTTATATATAAATTGTTCTATTTTAAAAAACAATTAAAGCAGATTATTCTTTTCTATATTCTAGAATAATAAAATTTGCTTAACACTTTTTTTTTTTTTTTTGTTATTAAAAATACCTCTTTCTTCTTGCAACCAACTTTCTGAGATGAACTATATATTTATGTTATCCTTAACGAATTTCTTATTTGAATGCAAAGAAAATAAAACTGTAAATTAAGAACACCAAAGAAGGAAAAGGGGATGATTAACAGGAAAGAAAAAGAGCTAATTATTATTTATTATTTGTCATATATATATTTATATATCTGCATATTTGCAAATTTGTATATCTTTTTAATGATTTCTTTCTTCTTCATCATGGACAAAAAGAAACAGCTTCAATTTTTTGTAGTTTGTTCTGTTGTAAACAAAAAATTTATAGTAAAAAATGGCTTGTTCAGCATGACTAAAACTACTATAACAGTATTTGTATGCATGCATGTATATACATATATATGCCATGTTTTTTGTATATTTAATTTTCATTAAACAATGGTCTCTTTTTCACTCTAATGCAAATGTGTTTTGCATTCATATTAATAATAATTTTAATTAAAAATAATGTAAAAAAGAAAAAAATAAAAAATATAATAAATTCAAAAATAAATGAATAAATATGGTGTTAAAAAGGAAGTGCACCTAAAATAAAACGCGAAATTGTACTTGCAGCGCTACAAAAAAGGGAGTTCTGACGTCATAACTATTGATAAATGAAGTTGATACATGTGTGTACAAATACATATATATTTTTTCTCTGTTAAACATTTAAAATGTTTATTTCCCCTTATCTTTAAATAACTAGGCATATAAAAAGTCGGTTATGCGAACACTTTCTTTTTACATAATTTGAATTGTTTTAAAAATTAAAAAGGAAAGAAAATTTTTCATAGCCTTCTGTACTCATGCCAATAAGATCAACTTTCTGACGACTCAGACCCTGACTGAAAAAGGAATAATATGTAGAATGAGCATATTTTACATGTGTACATATATGTGCCAACTTGAGTACATATACAGTTGAACATTAAAATGAACTTTATAATACTCAGAAACAAAAAAAAGTGCTAACAGGATAAAAGTAATAAGCAGGTAGACACATTAACATATATGTAAAACTACGCAATACAAAGGGGTGTATAAATTATATTTAATATGGTAATATTTCAAAAAAAAAAAAAAAAAAAATTCGATAAATACAATAAAATGGTGCAATTATTTAATAGTAATTTTCTTTTTTTTTTTTTTTTTTTTTTTTTGGTTATAATTATCATATGCTTTATTCTTTGTCGCATTTGTATATATATATATATGTATATATATTTTTTTTTATTACGTCTTCTATATCATATTTCCACAAGTTCGTGTTATTGTAAACCATATTAACCATGTGCAAGAACAGCTAAAAGTTGAAAAAACAAAATTTACTATTGTTATTTCCATAATTATTCCGATATATTATTTAATTATATTCACTGTTCATCTCGTAGTTCTTATTAATATGTAGAATAATTTTGCAGAAATAAAAAAAATAATCTTTTAACCTTTTTAACGTTTTTTCCTGTAAAGGCTGATGTTAGCCACAACTGAACCATGTTTTCGTTGCTTTTTAAGGGGAAAAATGAAACTTCCGTATGGGTATATTTATGCACATATATATATAAGCACACACATATAAACATACACACACACGTATAAGCATACACACACACATATAAGCATACACACAAACATATAAGCATACACACACACATATAAGCATACACACACACATATAAGCATACACACAAACATATAAGCATACACACACACATATAAGCATACACACACACATATAAGCATACACACACACATATAAGCATACACACACATATATAAGCATACACACACACATATAAACATACACACACACATATAAACATAAGCACACACATATATACATAAGCACACATACATACATATATATATATATATATATATTTGTATGCGCTTACGTATGAATGTATTTTCATTTTTAAGATATAGCACAAAATATAAACTGCTTCAATGAACAATACTAAAAAGCTTACGCGAAGTTTTCAGCTTGCCTAACTAACTCGGAGTCTTCACTTGCTAAATCTAGCGCACGTACAAAAGCAGAGTCATACGTGTATTTTTATGCACATATGTATATATGCATATATATACATATGTTTACGTATATATAGGTGTGCGTACATATATATACGTGTATGTATATTAGCTCAGCTTTGGAAGGAATTCCTACCAGATTTATTACCAACAAGGGTTATAAATGGTTTTAGTGTCTAAAAAATAGAAAGTAAAAAATAAATAAATAAAAATTAAATCAGTGAATAAAAAAAAAGAGGTATATATATAAGAATTAGACGCACGAAAAAGTACTAAGGCATAAAAATATGCGGTAAATAGAAAAAAGAAGAATATTCCATAATTTTTCATAATTACGTAATATCTCTCATATACACTTGACATGTTTAAATAAACCGTTTTAACATATTCAAGTGTTGAAGGGTTTGTAAGATCAAAAACGAGAAAATAAGCCATCCTCCCTGAAAAAAAAAAAAAAAAAGTAAATACACACACACAAATCATGTTTTATAAACATCAATTATGTGTACATATTTAGGTTAATATTATAGAATTTTTATTTTTTCGACAATAGAAATATCTCATAGCATTATAAACAACTGCAAAAATTAAAAAATAATGAATATTTTCTTTTTTTTTAACCATAGCTAATTGAGTTATATTTATCTTCTGTTTTAAAAGGAATGGATGGCTTTTCAAAGAAACTGAATACTGGATTTCTCGTGGTGTTACTATTGGTTGTTACTGTGAAGAATTATATTTTAAATTTTCATTTTGTTAAGAATTTTAAAATATAAGAATAGACAAGCGCATTAGCATATGTTTTCTGAACAGAGCATACTTTTCTTTCGTTGAGAGAACGAAATAGTTTTGCAGTTACTTGTGTTGGCGTGCACAATACAACCATGCGCAGGTATACATATATATATATATGTACGTATGTATGTAAGTACGTATGTATGTAAGTACGTATGTATGTAAGTACGTATGTATGTAAGTATGTATGTATGTAAGTACGTATGTATGCAAGTACGTATGTATGTAAGTACGTATGTATGTAAGTACGTATGTATGTAAGTACGTATGTATGTAAGTACGTATGTATGCAAGTACGTATGTATGTAAGTACGTATGTATGTAAGCATGTATGTATGTGTGCGCATTTGTCCGACTCATTCATATACATGAAGCCAAGTATTTTTATTTCGAAAAGATAAGTATACTTTCTTTCCTTAGCATATTTGTGAAAATATTTATGTCTACATCAACGGAGGTGTCTTCTATTTCAACGCAGAAAGTTCGGTTCTTGTCCTTGTGCACCTTATAATACACCCTTCAAAATTTTTAAAAGATTATTTTGTAATATATGTATATATTTCCGTAAGTATAATTATTTTATATGTACATGTTTATGTATGTACGCGTCTGAGTTCATATGTTCTTGCGTTTATATTTGCATTACATGGGCATATCTGTATGAGCGTATTTGCTGAAAACTTCGTTATTCATGATGGAATTTATTAGGGATGTCTTTCCAGTGTTTATATAACCAATAACTGTGAGCTGTAATAAAATCATCCTTCATTTTATTTATTTCAAAGAAATAAAATTTATGATTATCTCTTCGATGGATTGGTTGTCTTATAAGCCCTTCAAAAAGTGAGAAGGGGCATAGAGCAAGTGCACATATGTGTACATATATATAAAAACATACATATATATGTACATGTATGTAACTAATGAAGCACATATGTGGTAAAATATAAGCATTAAGCTATTCAGTAAACTAGCAGATAAGATAATATCATTCAATACTTGTTAATTTACTTGGGAATAATTAAATTTGAAAAATAAAATACACTATTTTGAATAAAATTATCAGCGTTATACTGAACTTTCGGATTTTATAATTTTCATTTCGTACATATACACACATGTAACGTGTGTGTACGCGTATATTTTACTTTATTTTGCTTCACTGTATTTTGCTTCACTGTATTTTGCTTCACTGTATTTTGCTTTACTGTATTTTGCTTTACTTTATTTTGCTTTATTTTATTCTATTTTTTTTTTTTTTAAGATAATTACTTAAATTGTAATATTTTTCGTAACAGCGTAAAGTTATGAAAAGTGTAATTTTCCCCTTATTTTTATCTTTTTTTTTTTCTTTTTTTCTTTTTCCTCATTAATAAATTTATACAAATATAAGTAATTCGTAAATGATACTTATACATACATTTCAAATAAAAAAAAAATAATAATTCTTGAAAAAGTCTGCTAGGTCTATGGTAACTAATGAAAATTACACCAGTTTGTTTAGCTCATCAACATATATGTAAGCGCACAAATGTACACATCATTTGGTATACATAATTGTATAAAAAAAATTAAATCAAATCAAATCAAATCAAATCAAACCAAACCAAATCAAACCAAACCAAATCAAATCAAATCAAATCAAATCAAACCAAACCAAATCAAATCAAATCAAATCAAATCAAATCAAACCAAATCAAATCAAACCAAATCAAATCAAATCAAACCAAATCAAATCAAATCAAATCAAATCACATAACATTATAACATTAAATGTTGACAATATATGAATTACATATCTGTACATAATAACGCGAAATGTAGGTATTATGTACATTTTTTAATTTATTTGTAATAAATTCATTTTTTTTGGAAATTTTAAGAGGAAAAATTGTCTTCTCGCACGTGTTCCATTGTTTTATTATTTTATTTATCATATCGTACCTTACCATATATGATTTATTTTATTTTCACTTTTATGTTGCTAATGTTAAAGAGGTCCCATTTTGCAAAAAAAATTTTTTTAGGCAAAATAAAATGTGAGCTTAACAGATGAAATGAAAAAATTAATGGAGGCTTTTTTTTTCTTCATTATGCTTCAAGCATGCATGCCTATTTATTTTTCAGTTAGACATCAATAAAATTAATGAATTAAAGAATTAAAAAATTAGTATATTAGCATATTAATAAATTACGTCATAACCTGAGGCATAAAAATGGGCTTAAATGTAAGCGCAAAATACACATAATGCTATTTGCATACGTCTGTACGACTATACGTTTATACGACTATACGTTTATACGAGTATATGTTTATATGAATATACGTTTATACGAGTATATGTTTATATGAATATACGTTTATACGAGTATATGTTTATATGAATATACGTTTATACGATTATATGTTTATATGACTATACGTTTATACGATTATATGTTTATATGACTATACGTTTATACCATCATACGTCTATACGACTATACGTTTATACCATTTTACGTCTATACGACTACACGTTTATGCTCCACAAAGAACGAAGTTAAAAAAAAAAAAAAAGATCCAATTTTTAGCTGAGTTCAAATGCATATTATTAGGAAAAATATAAGGCTTAACCTTCAACAAACATGCTGTTATAAGCACATTTTTGTGTTAACTCATTTGTATTCGTGTTTGTCCATATTATCTTGCATGTATTCTCATTTTCATTTTCATATGCTGGAAATACTTGCTCAAAGAAGTCAAGACTTGTAAAAAACATTTTTCCAAAAATTTTCTATACATTTACATAAAGCCAAAAAGTCTTCAAAATTCATTATGAAAAACTCATTATATAAACAAAAACTACATAGAATTTCTACTATTTTATTTGTAACACTATATTTTTATCAAAATTTTTATTACATCATATTTAAACAAAAGAAGTACATATTTAACATTTTTTTCTTTTTTTCTTTTTATATTGGCATATTTTTAGGGAGGATTGGACACTAAAAGCTTGATTGAGGTAATGTATATATATATATGTAAATTTTTTTGCAGTGATATTATGCATATGTAGCTCACTCTATGCACTGAATATATAGTAGTTTACACAACATATTGTATGTATGATCTACGTGGTATGCACACATATATATATATATATATATATATATATATATATATATATATATACATATATATATATATATATATATTTGTGTTTGTACGTGGGTGTACTACCTCCCTTTAGGAAAGAGACACTTGGATGAAAAAGTACGAACAGATTGAATTAGAGCATTCAATTTTGAAGAAAACATTACAGAAATTTACAAACCATTCTAGTGATAAAAATGGGCAAGAGCGAAATGATGAAATATTTATGAGAGATGTTTCAATGAAATATAAGTACATGGTAATTAAAAAAATATTCCCATTTTATCTAAGCTACGTACATACTAATATATTATTGATTATTTACCGTTACATGTCTCCGTACTTTACTTAAAAATATAGCTATATACTTAACTGCATCCTGAAATAATAATTATCATGTGCACCTAAAAACTTTACTCCTCTTTTTTCTTTCTCTACTTACTACCTCCACACACAGGAGAATCAGTGCGAATTTCTAAACGTTAATTTAAATATTCTAAGTCTGGAAAAAGAGAAAGAGGTTAAAAAAAACAGAGAGCTGCAAAAAATTATTAACAAACAAAAAAAAGAAATAGATGGGTATAAAAAAATTTTAGAAAAATTGAAAAGTATAATTATATCATTTAAAAAGAAGAAAGATGAAGCAGAAAGTAAAATTTGTTCTATGATAGACAATAACTTAGAGACAAAGAATGATAATAATTTACTAAAAGAAATAATAAAAATAAATGATAGACTTAATGATGTTAATAAGAAAGTAAATGAACAAGTAATAGTCGAATTAGAAAATACAAGAAATAAATTATGTATAGCCAATAATAAAATTAAGAATTTTTTTCAAATTATTACTAACATAAGTGACAGATATTTGAAGTGTAAAAAAGAAAAGGACAAAACGTTACTAGCAACGTTAAAAATTAATGAACAACTTACAGAAGAACTAAGAAAAAAAAAAGCCATAGAAAATTATAATATTCAATGGAAAGTCAAATTAGAAGAATTTAATGCACTCAACGTTTTGCTAAACTATTATGAAGTAAAATATAAAGTGAGCAACGCGAATAGGCACTTAGTCTTGAAGTACATTAACTCGATATCAAGCTCTTCCCCGATAGAGGGCATTAAAAGGGGAAAAAGTAATGGCGTCCTTGGAAGCAGTGATGGTAGTTGCGCCTATAATAGCCGTAATAATATCTTCAATCTAGAGGATGAAAAGGCAGTGAACAGTCTTCTCTTCCACCATCTGTGCAACATTTATAACACAGAAAGAAGTAAACAAAAAGAGGAAGTCACATACGATGAACAGATGAACCTATTAAAAGAGAAAATTCTAACTGAGTACATTTCAAAGACGAACCCACAAAAAGAAAACATGCTTCCTATTAGTATGCCTACAATGGAAAATGAAAAAAAAGACTTAACTACCTCAGAAGCATTTGCCCTTAGCAAATTAAGCTTTTCAAATATTGTAGAAATCCTATATTGCAACATGAAAATAGTGAATGATATTATGGACTGTGTAAATATGTCCTTGCTCCTTTTGATATATATACGCGATACGTATTTAAAAGAAATAATTACAAACATTAATGATCATCCTTCTTATGTCCTATCCTTAGAAAAGGGTAGTATTAGGTTTGGCATTTATTTTTCAATAACACTCTGTAATTTTCTTGTATGTATAATAAAATATGTCCAAATTATTAAAAGCGCGAATAGATATAATAACATCCAATTGTTACAAGATGATAGACTTGCCAACATATTTTGTCTATCTAAATATATATTAGAACAGTTTATGGAAAAAATTAAATTCAAATTGTTCTCTAATAACATTGATTACTCAACACTTAATATGTTAACTAGTATGCTAATAGATATGCACAACACACTGTTTATTACCCATGTGCAATTAGATAAACCGGATGATAGAAAAATGGAGGAAAAGAGTTACCAGTCAAAGCGGCATGCGATATACGAAAAGGAGAGGTACAAAATGACTACGAAAATATACAGTAACCACGAAATGGATGAAAATGGAGAAATCGACCATATTTACTATATTGAAAAGAATAACCAAATGAACGATAAGGAAAAGGAGATAAAATGCAAGGACGTGCGAGAAATGAATACAAACGAAACTGTATCTTCATTCGAGATGTTCTGCTTTTTGAACACCGCCAGTGCAGTTAGCATCCTCCTGATAATTGATAAGGACACATATGTCCATTTTTCCAACGAAGTTGACTTAAATATACAAATGGAGATAATTATAAAATGTGAGGAGGTACTAAAACTAATAAAGACACCACAAAAAATTCTCAATTTTCATTTTATGACTAAGCAGTACAAAATTTCATTTAAAAATTTTATAAGGTACACAGAAAAGTACAAAGAGGTACTCATCAATAACATAAGTAACACAAATAATGAAAAATGGGGAAAAGAATTAAGCAGTACAATAAGTAAAACAAGTAACTACATTTTAAAAGAATTAAAAACCATTTTAGAAAGTTCTAATATTTATTCAATTGATATACAAGAAAAGAAAAAATTATTTATTTTCAAAATTTTTGAAAAATATATAGAAATTTACAATAACGTAATGTCGAAAAAAAACAAAAGGATAATAGAACCTAAGGACTTAGAAGAGAAGGAGGGGGTGATAAAAAAATTAGAGGAAAAAGTAATGTCATGCACAAATACAATTCAAATGCTAGAAAAGAATATTAATATTTTAACAATTAGAGAAGAAAAATTTAATAAAATAAAAATGGACTTTGACATTTTAAAAAAAGAAAAAAATGAATATTTAAGTATTATTACTGATTTACGAAAAAGCAAAAATGAAAGTTTAAATGAAATTACTTATATTTCTAAAAATTACAACGAACTGAAGAATAAATACAATGAGTTATTAAAAAATTATGAACAAAAAAAAAAGTATATAGGGTCTACCAAAAACTTCGAACAATCAAATCTAGACATTTATTATATGAAAAGAATTATAAATAACTTATATTATGAAAATTTCTTGACAAAAATAAATAAACATTACTATCTATTTGATCAAAAAATTAATTATTACAATGATTTATATCTTGATTCTTTAGCAATAAATTTTAATCACTCCTTAGAAAATGAAAATCCTCCAAAAGAAACTAATGAAATTAATAGCAACGAAGTGGATTCTCCAAACAATACGAGGGAAATAAAAAATGAAAAAAAAAAAAAAAAAATTACCTTAAATGAGAATCAACTTCTTCAAGATAATAATACCTTTTTTTCTAATACAAAACATTCAATGTTATATGATGATATTTATAACTGTGAAATAATTAAAAGCAAATTAAAAAGATGCAAAACGGATTATTTTAAAAATAAATTGTATCAAACGACATTAAGCAGTTCTTTTATTCCACGTGAAAATAATAAATCAATTCAACATATTGTTGACATCATTGAATCTTACAAAATTTTAAAAAACGATATATTCACACAAATACTGAATACACCTATTGGTAGTATTAATGACCAAACAAATACTGGAAGTAGCAGCAAAGGGCACTCTCAAAAGTGCGCCCAAAAGTTAGCTCAAGAGAGGGCTCATGTGTACAGCAAATTAAAATCCCTCAAAAGTGTAGTAAATAATTTTTACACTACGAATAAGTTAGCAAAATTTAATGATGCGGTTTCACTTCAAGATAGCATGCTGCGTATTTCTATTCAGGGAAAAAAAGAAGCCGATGAAAGGGTAGTAGCCGGTAGAGAAGCACAGCGAGGGGATGTAGTAGCTAACGTGGAAGCCAGAAATGGAGGGGATGATTCAAGTAATAGAACTAAGGATGGACGTATCCCTTTTGAACATGTGACAACTCTCCCAAGCTGTAATAAGATTATACTAAATGAAAACTCATTTTCTTATTTAATTCAAAATGTATTTAATTTGTAAAAAAAAAAAAAAAAAAAAAAAAAAATTATCATCCACCTAATTAACAACACGTCATTTTACTGAGCATTATTTGTTGTATCAATTTGTGTATTTATTTTGTACATTTTTGTATCTTCTTACATTTCTATTTGCTTATTTTTTTTAATTTTTACCTAAGCATTTGTTTTATTATTTTATTTTATTTTATCTTATTTTTTTTTTTTTTTATTTTATTTTATTTTTTATTTTGTATAACACTTACAATAATACATTTACGATATTTACCTTTGGGCGTACAATAACGCACTATACTTCCTTTCATTTGTTTATGAGACCTACCATAATCAATGAATGTACTTGAAAAACTTTATTCGCCCATAATAGTGATTAACTTTACATACTAGTGTGCAGCTAATACATATTATACTGTAACAATACTTTAATATACGCCAATATAACACAAAAATAATATATTACTATTTCCATCGTATTTTTTTTTTTTTTTTTTTGATACTTGTAAAAATTAGAAAAACTCCGATCCCAAAGCATACTACTTTATAGTGCTATAATATAAATATACGCCTATGGGCATATGTACGTACTTATGTATGTACGTATATATATATACAATGTAGGTATAAAAATAACTACTCTTTCGCGTTTTGAACAACGTATGTGACAATCAAATGCTAATGTATTGTTTCACATTAACTACAATTTAACTTTAATATAGGCGAAAAATATTGCTATGCAAATGTTTTAGTATAAATGTTTTTCCCTTCTTGCGTAAATTACACATATATGTTCATTCCCGAGTCTGCACATAGAGCGTAAAAATAGAAGGCGAGAAAGGGGCGTAATATATGAAAAAGAAAAAAAAAAAAAAGCAAAAAATAAAGAGAACAAAAGTCTGCTATATAATTATTACAGCTGTCCGTTACATATGCATATATTCATATTTATATAAAAGTAACGAGATAAAAAAAGAAAAATATGAATAATATTTCTGCTTATCCATATTTGTATCGAAAAAAGATAGGTGTAACCAGCAGTAAATGCGACACATGACCGTACGAGGAGCATCCTTCATATTTTATGCTATTCTATTTATACGTACATGTATATACATATATATATTATATATATATATATATATATATATATATATATATATATATATTTAATTTATTATTTTTTTATTTTATTTTATTTTTTATGTTATAACGCTTTCATCACGTAATGATATTTTAACAAAATGAAAACAACAAAATTTATAATTCCAAGAAGGAATGGCACAATAAAAAAAAAAAGAAACTGCTTCCTCCTTCACTCATCGAGGAGGTGCGAACATTCGAGAACAGCCATTAAAGAGGGTATATCTGATAATACCTATAAACAAATAGCACACGATCATAAGTGCGAAAGTATAGAAGGTAACAATCCTAATAGAGTTAGTAAAATTAGGAAGAACATACAAAATGATATTTTAAAATATTATGATGATAATAAAAATATTATCAAAACAACTGGTCATATTTTAAAAGAACATTTAAATGATATCGTATTTATAAATCAAAAGAATAACTTCTACACTTATTTCTACAACTCCTTTCCAATTTTTATTAACAAATATGTGAGCCATATAAAGCAGATTCTCCCATTCTCTAATGATATGAATAGTAAACATAATGTCGAGGTAGAGGGAAAAGAAAACATGAACAAAAGTACACAAAAATATAATGATCAGAGAGAAGTGAACAACCTTTTGTTTCTACTGCGGTATTATAATAAATATACCAAGCAAGAAATAGAAGAGGAGAATATTTTTAATTTTATAAAAGAGAAAGTAAATTGTCTGAACAATGCAACTGAAGTTTTAAGAAGTATAAAGGATAGCCTTTATATAATGAATATGCAAAATAAAAATTGGACAAAACATGATAAAAGCGTAAAAAATGATTGTTTTAATTTTAAAAAAATGAACGAAATATTTCAAATAATAATTAACCGAATTAATGACACAAATGATGTATATAAAAAAATAGAACTATTATTGAACTTAACCAATATATGTGATAACACGTTTTGCTCTCCCACTATTTATGAACATATTAAAAAAAATATATTATCTATTTATGAACACTTAGAGAAAAAAACAAAAAAGGGAGTAGAAGAACAGTACGTTATGTTTTTGATATATAAGAACTTTTTATCATCAAAAAGTAAGAAATATTTAGAAATGGACGTAAAGTATTATTTCATGGATCAATTATCTTTTTATAATATTTTACAAAATGAAAATATAAATATTTGTTTGTTAAGTTTAATATATCGTGACTTGTCCTTTTTGAAGAACTATCAAGTAAAATACGTTCTCATGAATTTAGCTTTTTCCAAAATTAAAAATTCGGATTTCTGCTCTCACTTAGATATCGAGGGGGGTATGGACAGTAGCGTTAGCATTAGCATTAGCGGAGGTGACAGTAGTGGCAGCAATAGTGGAAACAAGAGTATCCCAAGCAGCGGCTATGGAAAGAATTTCCCCTTGCAGAACAAACACTATGTACTGCATAACTCTCTGTTGACCTTTTTTTCAAACACGCTATTGAGGAACAATTTCTTCTCCTTTTTAAAAAACCATTACCTGAATAATTTTTGTAACACAATAAACTATGCAACAGATGTAAACATGATGAATATAAATAATTATGTCTTTTATAACATGTTAATATCAATAGTTCAGTTAAAGGAAACGCATACTAAGTGCTGTGAACTTTTACAAATCAGTAAAATGAAATATTTTCTACAAAATAAAAGGAATATTTCCTTGTTTCACTTTATGTGTAAAATAAAAGACGACACAAAACACCTGAATGATTTTATTAAAAATAATATTGTGTTCTTTACACAATTTTTTGTTAAACAAAAAATGGCATTCCCGACGAACACGTATTTATATATATTGAATGTATATTGTAGTTTCTTTCGTATGCTAAATAATGATGAGAATTATGCAGATGGTAGGAAAAAAAAAAAAATCTACTTAGTGATATTAAAAAAATTGTGAATTACTTAATAAATGAAATATATGCTAGTATAAATTTGTTTACACTTAAAGAGATTGTAACTTTAATTAGTTTAATTAATGAGCTGCCCAAAAATTATACTTTTGACCTAAAAAATGAGTTTTCTTTTGATGATAAGAGAAATAACGGATATACTACAAAAGGACACACAGCTCATTTTTATTTGCATAATATTTTAGATCTTAATTCTGAGGGGAGAGAAGCAAATGTGGGGAAAAAACCCAGCAAATCAGTTGAAAAAATGAACTTATCACCTGTACAAGGCAATAAAAATAACGAAGAAGTTCAGTATTATCATAACGTATCAAATGAAAACAAAATAAAGAATAATTATTATGAGAATGAAAAAAGTTTTGAAGAAGAAAAAAAAAATGATGATGATATATTTACTGATAATATTTATCAACAAATTGGTGGTAGTAAAAAAAAGAAGGAGGGTAATCTAGCTGGACATATAGATGTTATACACATGAATCCTTTAAGTAAGAGCAATTTTAAGGGGAAAAAAAATTCTATGATAATAAATAGACACGATTTCACTATTTTAATATCGCGTGCCCTTTTTAATGATATTTGTGAAGATTTTATTTTTAAAATAAAAAAAGAGGAATTCTTTTTAATAAAACAAAAATATATCACTAGTCATGTTGATACCAACAATAATATATATGAATATATAATTGAACACCATTACAATTGTTTTCTGAACAATTCAGAATTTTATATAGATCAGATAAGTAAAAAATATGATATATTATCAATAGAGCAAATTATCAATTATTTTATTCTTTTCACCTATATAAGTGAGCTAGATGTATCTCAGTTGTATTCATTAATTAAGGTCATGATGACAATAAATAAATTTCACCCATTCGTTGATTTTTTTATTTCAAAACATATTGAAGGATTATTACTAAAGAGGTGGAGAGAACAAGGAAAACAGGAAGAACAAGCAACATATGAGAGGAATATAATATATAGTACTTATGATGGGATAAAATATACACAAAGAGAATTTACAGACACCTATTTAGATGATTATATTGCAAATATTAAAGAAGGAAATAAAGAAAACAGTTTTGAAAATCTTGTAAAAATGGATAACTTCAACCATAGAGAGAATTCTGATTGCACGTCTGAATATTGCCCATCTCACAGTAACAAACATTTTGATGAAATGAACTTAAACACACATACAATGTATGCTTCACATTTTGAAAATTGTTATTATGATTATGACGATCTTACAAGTACGGTAAATCTTTTTTTAGCACTGGACCCAAAAACAAAAACAAGGGACACTATTGCGAAATATTTACAAACATATGTTGATTATAAAAATGTAAATATTTTAAAAGTTGATCTGAGTTATTTTCTTTTGAAAAGCGATCAAGAAAAAGAGGACAAGAGGAGTAGAAGATACAGCGAGATGTGCATTTCGAGCGAACAAATAGTAACACTTAAAAATACCTTAATAAATGGGGTGCCGAATGAGTTGTTATTACATTGCGAAAATGGAAATTCATTATTTGGCACTGTTAACGAAACTGTAGATAGTGAAGCAGGAAAAAATTGGCATAATGGTGCAACTGCTAAAAGAAGCAGTCTCGAGGAAGCGGAAAAAATAAGAGCAGCGCGTGAGCATCCCCTACACAATGACGTCATATACAATGTAGTAGTAGACAGGCTGAAATATGATATTAACTTAAAAAATTATTTATTAAATATAGATTATGTAAATGAGAATAAAGAAGAGATAAAACATTTTCTTGAAAAAGAAATTATTTCGTTAAACAGTATAACCAGACTTTTAAATTATGTAAGTATATTAAATGACGATGGGAAATACATGAAATTACTAACATTAGCCATAAAAGATATAATTCTATGTAGACACGAAATAGTGGAAGTAAACACATTCAGAATGTTAACTACTGTTCTGTTAAGTGTTAAACAATTTTATCAAAGTATATATATATCATCGGAGTACTCATATTTAAGTATGTTTATAAAATATTATGTTCGAGCAATGGGAAATTTTTCCCCTTTTTTTACCATTCAAGACATTTTTCCTATTTTTCAAGTTTTTATAAAATATGATTTAACAAAAAATTATTTGAAATATTTAATTATTTTAAATAAAGAATTAAATAAAATCAATATTAGAAATTTTAATTTCTACCTTGTTCATATTATTTTATATTTTTATTCCAAATTAAAATATATAAATGAAAATTTTATTTCCAATTTATTGGAGGTATATGTAACTTCATTACATCAATATATAAATAATATGAATAAGGAAATCATTCAAAATTTGATAAAAACAAATGAATTATTAATATCCTTGAGTATTAAAAATAAAGAAATTATTCACTTAAATTATCTCTTAATACAAAAGTATGGGAATTACACAAGCGAATTTGACACACACTCAAATTCAAATGTTGACGATGACCTAGTTAAACTGTATGAAAATGAAGACAAGAAAAAGTTCCTTAGTGAGGAGAATGTCAATACACATATTCCAACTGCTACTGTTCTTAGCGGCAATAGTAGGGACGACTTTGTAAATGGGTTTTGCGAAAATGATAAAAGAGGACAACAAATGGAATATGTAAACGAATTGGATAAACAGGCAAGAAAAGAAAATTCATTCATTGAAAATTCATCAATTGCATATGCACCCAGTGGATACTCTACTAGTAGTAATATCCACACTGACAATATTTCTACTGAAAAGAGAAAGCGAAGTACCATCGAAAGTGGTGTTAATGCAATACATAGAGAAGAGAAGAAAGTCTATACTCATTTTGTAAAACAAACCATTGAAAATAAAAACGCAGATGAAGATTATACTTTTTTGCCTGACCGAGTAAGCAGCAATGATAATGCTTCAGAAGATAACATCACAGAAATAAATCTCGTCACCCCTAAATTCGAGTTGTCACTTGTCCATAAGTTAAATATAATATACTTTTTATGCAAATTTCATTTTTATAATGATTTGATAAAAAATTATTATATGCAATTAATAAATGAATTCTTAAACAATAAAAAAAACATGAATATAAATGATGAGGATTATTGTAAATTATATGAGATATATGTATATGTTATTATGAACTTTTACTTTCTTTCCTTTAACAAAAATAATAAATATATTAATTACATTTTAACCAATTTACCTTGTTATTATTGGTATAAAAGAGAAGAAGAAAAATTAAATTTATTTACATCATCCAACGAGTATAATGATATTAAAAATATTCTTAAATTGCTAAATATAAATTTTCTCACACCTACATTAACCGAAATTTATTTTATTCATTTCTTTAATGATGTGAAGAAAGCAAAATACTTCTTTGACATTCCTGAAAACGTTTTGCATTTGTATCAAAAATATAATATAGTTATCGATGATATAAGGAATAAGAGCATTTCCATTTTATGCATCCCAGAGGAGAACGTATTACGGTTAGCATATATAACCATTATAAAAAAAAAAAAAAAAAAAAAATGAAAATTTTGGCAGCATGAAATAGTCAAGATGACATTTTGTGAGTGGCAATAAGTTCATTAAATTTTGTGACGCGCATGACAAGTTCATACTTTTTATTTATAAGCCGTTCGTTTTATTATTTATCAGAAATTTATTTTATTATTCACGTGAAGTTCTTTTTATTATTCACGTGCAGTTCTTTTTATTATTAACGTGCAATTTGTTTTATTATTTACATGCAGTTTATTTATTATTCTCGCCCAATTCGTCTACTGTTTATTTATTTATCGCTCCCATTTTATGTTCATTTTATTTTATTTTTTTTTTTTTTTTTCACATTTTAGGGATGAAAGTAGGGATAACAATGTCCTCATAAATGATAGTTATTACATTTTTGAGAATATTAAGAAAACGTATACAACTTCTTTGTTATTTTTAAGCGAGGTAATAAAAATGAAAGAGAAAATATTTTTGCATAAAACACGCTCATATGTGTACACGTGAACAGTTATGTACGTATATAATCATATATATCAATATTATGCATGCATGTATGCAGCGCCAAAATGCCGTATTCCTACATACTTCCAAATACGTGCTCACATGTACCACAGAAATGCAAAATGTTCAGTGCTCACAAATGTAGACAAATATACACAAATGTGCACAAATGTGTACAAACGTAAACAAATATGCGCAAATATATGTAAATATTCTCAAATGGACAAAATTTATGCTTCTTTTATTTTTTAGTGGAAAAACTTGAACACAGAGGAAAAGTGTGATTACATTCTTCGCATTTTGCATTCATCCCTAAACAGTTAGAAGACCCCACTTATTTATTCATTACATATTTTCTGAAGTCTGTAAAGGTGTTACACATATGTTAATGCATATGTATATGTATTGTATAAATAAGACATGCATACGTGTTTCATTATGTATACATGGTTTAGCGTTACGTGTGTGTATATTATATTTGTTTAAACGATTGCAATCCATATGTAATTTTTGAAATTGTACATTCTATAGAATTTTCATGTTGTGTTTTTTTCTCCTTTTTAATTTTTTCCATTTCTTCCATCTCCTTTGCTAAACCTCCCTCAAAAAAGGCTTCAACGCACCTGCATTTTTTTTTTTTTTTTTTTTTTTTTTTTATATTATACATTTCAAAATGAAAAAAAGAGTTTAAGTATATGACCATGCTTATGTATGTGTACAAAACGAAAATTGTACATTTGTTCATTTTATTACCTTCTTTCCTCCATTTTGATTGGTTTGTAATCAAGAAAAGTTAACCTATTCAACGTATACACGAATAATTTTCTGTAATTTTTGTATTTCACCAACTAAAAGAAAAGCAGTGAATATAAAAAAATAAAAATATGCATATGATTTGCTATAAATTTAAATACGTAAAAAAATGGGGAAGTTGTAAAGTAGAAAAATAATAAAATAAGAAAATAGAAAATGGTAGGAGAAAAATAAAAATATATCAATTTTTTTTTCCCCACATAAGGTAAGAATTTTATTTTACAGTTATGCATTTGTATGATGTAAAATCGTTTGGCTAGATTTACATAAATTGGTGTATTTTTATGAATATATATATATATATATGTGTAAGCGTGAATACATATTAGCCATTTATACGTATGTGTGTATGGGATTATACGTAAATACATGCTTATGTATGTGTAACAGTTTCTCTTGTGTGTATTACTATGGGGTTGTTCATCAAATATAAAATAGACAGATTTTCCAAATGAGTCAAGTTATCCAGAATATCGTCATTTATTTGATTGTTGCTAATATTTAAAATTGATATCTTTTTGTTCTCTCGTAAGTGTACAATATTTGAAGAGCCTTTACTTCCCAAACAATTGTTACTCAAATTTAAATCTTCTAAATTCTTTAAATTATCTGTAAATGGGAGAGAGGAATAAAAAAAGAAGATATGCATTGGGAAAATGAAATACGATATTCCGCTCACCCAAAGATATTATGAACAAAAAAAATATGAAAATAAAATAAAAATAGAATAAAATAAAATAAAAATAAAATAAAAATAAAATAAAAATAGAATAAAATAAAATAAAAATAAAATAGAATAAAATAAAATAAAATAAAAATAAAATAAAAATAGAATAAAATAAAATAAAAATAAAATAAAAATAAAATAAAAATAAAATAAAATTAAATAAAGAGTCGAGTAATAGGTTACCCAAATTTTCTATCTCACAAATATTGTTGTCTTCCAAATTCAATATTCTTAGCTTTTTCAAGGAGTGTAAATTTTCAATTTTGGAAATTCGGTTACAGTTAAGGTATCTTCATAAAAAAATATTGTAAAATAAAAAAAACAAACAAATAAATAAATATGTCAACAAATAGCTAAATAAACAAACATATCTACAAATAAATGAATTCAGAATTTCGCGAAAAGTGGTGCACCAATATATGACTACATAAAAATGGACACTTCACTGTAATTTGAAATGGGTAAGGTTCATCTCGCATTATGTAGCTTCATTTTATATTACAAACATACATGTTCATACGTATTAATATGTATTCATATATGTATGAGTGCATGCGACTAAACACTAACAGAGCAATCAGATTAACGCAACAGTCGAGGCCACAAATGCTTTCCAGTGCTAAAAATACGGTACATATATTTAAATGTGTTTTTAAGACATTTAAGCCGCTTTGCTGGTTTATTATTTTTATATTTATTTTATATACTCTATGGAATTTATAATTGTTTTTATTTTATTTTGTTAATATTATTTTTTTTTTTATGGTAAAACCATTATTATTCAGATATAAGGTTTTTAAATTCTGCAAATTCTGCAAACTTTCGATTTTTCTATAGAATTTATTGTTTAAATAAAGCACATCATTCAACTCTATAACAGAATAGTAAGCTTCATTTCTTTCAACGATTTTTTTAATTTCTTGGTTGCTTAAAACGCAGTCCATTATTAGATTAATTAAAGTTGTACAGGCAAATATACGTATTTTCGATTACACATACATGCCCATGTGTATATGCATGTGCATGTCTGTGTGTATGCTTACATGTATGTCTACATGAGTGTACGTTTGCGTATGTAGGTATAGATATGCGGATGCATGTATATACGTGCAAATTTAAGGTATATAGAGAGAACACTTTTTTTTTTTTTTTAATTTCGGTATAACCTTTTAAACATTTAATATTTTTGAAACAAAATTAATCTATATAAAGATTTTTAAAATAAGGGATGTTTATGTTTCTTAAAAATTAATATTAATAATAATACATAAATAAATATGCATTATTAAAGATAAGGTATCCATATGTGTGTTGACATACATGTGCACATATACATACATACATACATACATACATACATACATACATACATACATACATACATACATACATACATACATACATACATACATACATACATACATACATACATACATACATACATACATACATACATATATATATATAAATGAGTGTGCACGTGTGCGTATGTGTGTGGGCATATAATAATATACACACGTACATGTATATATATATATGAAATCCGAATATTCGGTAAAGTTCAAAGCGTTAAAATTAAAAAAAATTATTTATATTTTAAAATTATTAAAAACAATCATAATAATAAAAATAAAGATAGGTTAAATTAATTTTCTTCATTTTTGCAAATACGATTTTTACGCGTTTTTAAGTGCATTATAATAGAAAATAGTGGTGGAGTCATTTTATTATACAAATTTTAAAAAAAATCAATTTAAAAAAAAAAAAAAAAAGGCAAAATAAAGGGAAAACGAGAGTTGGGTAAAAGAAAGAGGAGAAAAAAAAAAGAAAAAAAAAGTTATTTACTTAATTTAAAACATACGAACTGCTAACTTTCCAAATGTTCTCTTCATTCTTTTTCCTGTAAATGGGGTACCGAAAAAACGATGTTATGTATATGTAGAAGTGTTTTCACATTTGTACGTACGTATATATATGCACATATATATGTATATATATACACATAACTACGCGTGCCCATTCATATACATACATAATATATATACAAGTATACATATAATGTGTACATGTTCCTAAGCAATAACATGACGTATAAAAAAATTTATAGTACCTTTTTGTAATGCTATTCATGAGACACATTTTGTTTTTTTCAATCCTCTGAATTATTTCAAATGTGGTGATACCCTGTATAAGCAACGAAATGATCGTAAAATTGAGTCAACTTGAAGATACGTTAGCGTAAAAATATGTCAATGTAAAAAAAATATAAGTTCCTTTTGCCCTTTTTTTGGGGGGCTTAATATATATATATATATATATATATATATATATATATAATATGCATCGTTGTAGTTGACACAAAGGACGATCTTCCACCATCCTCCCTCGGTTCTCCTTTGCTGATGTTCTTACCGATTCGGAAGAAAGTTCCCTAAATATGTTTAGCTTCTTCGGAATGGTATAAGGGTCTATTTCATTATGTGAGTAAACATAGTCTACAATTGTTCCTCTTACTACAACATCAATATGAAAACGTTTAATAAAACTTTCTGTAATAACCCAAGGGGCTCCGATAACTACATCATCTACTACCTTCATAGCTAAAACATTTAACGTTCTTTCTAGTAATGAAACAACAGGGAAATATTTTCCTTTCATTGTTCTAACGACATCATCAGAATGCATACCTACTAATAAATAATCTCCTAACTTTTTGGCATTCTCTAATATTTTTAAATGACCTATATGGAATATATCAAATGACCCATCAACATATACTACTCTGTGCTTCTTTTTTTTATCATGATTTTCCATAAATTGATATAACTGGGATGCTGTCACATAACATTTATTTTTATTTAAAGAATTCTTTACATTGGATATATGATCATTTAACTTTGTTACATTATCTGTTCCAACTATTTCAGTATTTTTGAACTGCTCTTCCAATTCTTTGGGATTGATTTTACATTTTTTAAAATTAATTTTTTCGCCTGACCCATTCACACAGTTCGTACTATAAGTATTTATATTGATATTACTATTAATGTTATTACATTCACTATCTGCTTCATCCTGGTTGTATATATAATTATTATCATCTCCACAACTATTCAAATTATTATTTGTACCCTTGTTACAGCTCATTGCTGTTGATGTATTTTTACTATTATCATTATTTGCAGTAAACGTACTACTACTGTTATTATTATTACCGCTATTTACCGCTTGCAGTAAATGGTTAATTATCGTTGTGCTAGATATACCATAACTTCTTTCAAATATTTTTAATTTATTATTTTTCCTTACTTCTTCATAACAACATTTTCCATTACGATCATAAGCAACATCACTACCATGAGCTGCATAATCGCAATTATATTTTTCTAATAGCTCCATACTTACAGTATATTTTGTTCCTACGATAACTTCATCTACCCACTTACAACCAGCTATTAATGCTCCTCTTTCTTCTTGTGTATATATTGGCATAACCCCTTTAGAATTCAAAGCGTCTTCATCCGAATTTATCCCAACTACTACAATATCACCTAACTTTTTTGCTTGTCTCATAGCATTAAAATGACCAGAATGGGATAAATCAAATATACCATCCACATATATTCGTGTGGATTTATTATTTTTCTCTAGTGTTGATGTACTACAATTTAAATCGTATTCATTAATTTCTTCAGAATTATTTGATGGGGAACTGTTAATGTCTTTTATATCACCATAAATGGGATCACTGTTGCATTCGAGGTAGCCTTTACTACCACTATTGGTATTATTACTGCTATTATTATTATTATTACCATTATTATTATTACTATTATTATTATTACTGCTATTATTATTATTATTACTATTATTATTATTACTATTATTATTACTGCTATTATTATTATTACTATTATTATTATTACTATTATTATTATTACTATTATTATTATTACTATTATTATTATTAGAAATATTATTACTATTACTATTACTATTACTGTTACTGTTACTATTATTATTAATCATATTATGCAGTTTACTCATATTATTATCATTACTATCGCTAACAATATTCCTGTTTATCTGATCATCTTTACACATATTTTTTAGTTCATTTAAAAATATCCTACATATTTCGTCCTCATCATCTACATTAAATTGCTCACATACCTTTCCTACATAGTCCAGTTTATTATTTCTCTTTATACTTTTTAACAAACCCAAAATTTTTTTCAAATTTCCATGATTATAAATTGTATTAACTAAAAATTCGTTCCTCATCATTAATCCACTTTCCTTTTTCATTTTTATTCTATTCCTATTTATTCTTATACTATTTATTCCTATACTATTTATTCTTATACTATTTATTCCTATACTGTTTATTCCTATACTATTTATTCCTATACTATTTATTCTTATACTATTTATTCCTATACTATTTATTCCTATGCTATTTATTCTTTTACTCTTTATTCTTTTACTTTCTATTCCTTTACTCCTTATTTTTTTACTCTTTATTCCTTCTTCTTATTATTTTTTTTTTAACGTTTGCAAATGTAACTGCATGTATATAGAAAATATACACAGCTGTTACTTCGTAACTTACAAATTTGTCAAAATATTGGTAGTATACAAAAAAAAAAAAAAAAAGAAAACAAAAAATAAAGCAAAATGAGGTAAAATAAAGCAAACTGTAAAATATAGCAGCATGTGATAAAATAAAGTAACGAATACGATAAGACGTATATAAAAATTATTAATCTTTAATAACAGTTATATTTTTTGCTCTACTTCTTCATAAGTCATATAAAAAAAATGTTAACAATTCAAACATATGCATGATTGTTTATACATGTATATATTGACGTATACAAAGGTGTGTACTGTTATACGCATGAAAGCGATACTAGTACGTGTTATATAAATATCTACAATGTTTGCAAATGTAAAATGTACTAAAATACAAATATATGTATAAATATATGTATATATATATATATATATATATACATACACGTACGTACTGTCAAACACAATTTTAGGGCAGTTACTTTTTACATCTTTTATATATATATATATATGTATTCATTTAACTATATTAAAAATGCCAAAAACTAAAAAAAAATGACGCAGCAAATTATGTGATACAAAAATACAGGGGAAAATACAATAAAAAAAAAAAAAAAATTGGACGAAAAAAAGAAATAAAACTTACACAAAAAGACGATACATACATATTTATATGCACATAATTATATGAATATATTTTTATTTTCATATTTATATATACATATTTATATACATATTTTTATATATACGTTTATATATACATATTTTTATATATACATTTATATATACTTATTCATATACATATTTTTATATATACGTTTATATATACATATTTTTATATATACATTTATATATACATATTCATATAAACGCATTTTTATATGCATATTTATAAATACATATTTAAATGCACATATTTATATTTGCATATATATAAGTACAAGTATTATATAAAAAAATTACATATAAAATGTATTTGCATAAAACAAATGGACTGCTATATTTTGATGTATTATATATTCATAATTGTAAAATCAAATAACTCAGTATGTTTTATATTCTATTAGTATAATTTATTAATATGTATACGTTTATATATATATATATATATATAATATACACATTATATATCGCTAAAAATTGTGTAACTAATTTTGTTTTTCTTTCTGTAGCGAAAATGTAACATATATACGTATACATTACATTATGCATATTTTCAAATTTATATTTATTGTTATATAATAATGTATATATATTGTAATATTATACATAAATAATAATATTTTTTTTTTTTTTTTAACTAGAAATCATTTTTCATTACATTTATATTATAATATTTAAAAAGTAAATTATTTAATTATCCTCAAACACATAACTCTCATCATGATGGGTTTGTGTACAAGAAAACACACTCACATATATACATATCAAAAAGAAAAAAGTTAAACCATTTCCTAGAGTTCAATTTGAGTTTTAAAAAGAATTTTATTATGTAACGATTTTCATTAATTGTTAATCATTTTATTTGTATATGTAACAAACAAATTTTTAATTCTAAAAATGTTATGACATACATGTGTATATAATAAATAAAGAAAACTTATATTTATATATAAAGTATGTGTATTATATGCATAAAAAGCTTTATACATTATTAAGTCATTAACGTTAAATGGTGTACATGATAAAAAATATAAAAATTATATACAGAGGTGAAATATATATATCACACTATGCCAGTACATGTAATATATGTAACATATATATATTATTTTTTGCTAAATGTATATAAGTTGATATTTTTTTTTTTTTATAGCATTGTATATAATTTATTAAGATGTAATATTGTAATCAAAATTATTTCTCATATCAAAAAAAGAAATATAAAAATAAAAAAGGAGAAAAAATGACATCTTATATTTTTTATAATTTTTTAAAATTTCACATTGCACTATTATTATACTCCTTTCTTTTTATAATGAACAAAATAGAATGGTAATAAATCTATCGGTAATATTTATATATTATATATCATCAAAAACTATTATTTTTCTATTTCTTTTTATTACTATTTTATACGTGCATATAAAGCGGAAAAACGTTCGTTAAATTATTATAATATTACATAAATATATACAAACATTGTAATATATATATAATAAACGTAATGTATATAATAATGTATATATTATATATGCATTATATATTATATATAAAAAATATATACTTTTTTAGCAAGTAGTTTAACATTTTTTCAAATACAGTATAAGCATTATATATATATGTATATATATATTTTTTTTTTTTATGCGTAAAATATGGTGAAAATCAGTAATATTAAAGAGTTTATGATATGCTTAATATACTATAATTAAATTTACTAGGAGCTATTATTATAAGGAAGTTAATAGCTAAAAATTTCAGATACGAAGTTCAAATATATATATATATATATATATATATGTAATAATAATATATGTGTAATAATAATATATATGTAACAGTAATATATATGTAATAATAATATATATGTAATAGTAATATATATGTAATTATAAAACTGCTTTTTTAGCCCGTTTTTATAAATTATTAATTTGCTACATCACTGGTAGCTATGAAAGGGAAAAGCTATATACGAATAATTAGGTTTTTACTAGAAAAGGACGAAATAATATAATATAAAATTAAAAATAATAGTTAATGCACTGGCTTTATAGTTTTATTTTTTCGTAGTACCTCATATATAATATTATTATGTGCATATAAATACATTATCTTACATATTTTGATGTATGATTTTATGTAGAAAGGTATACTCTTATTTTAATCCTTCTTATTGTAATTACGTATGTAATATATATATTATAAAGTTATATATAAATTTATTAAATACATAAAAATATAAAAATATATTTATAATATATATATTAGATATATATAATAATGACATTGTCATAATTTACTATTTTTTTTTAATTTTTTGTAATAAATTAAAATTAAAAAACAGCGATTTTAAATGACATAATAACATAGTTAATAAAAAATTATTTTCTCATTTATATTGAACATAAAAGATTATATATAGACAAATATATATATGTGCATGTATTGTATAAATAAAGCTTAAATTTAAATTATAATGAAGAATTTAGTTGAATTTTTATATAATGCTTATTTAATGATAAGTCGTACCGTGAAGTGTCAAGTGGAAATTGTTGAAATGATAAAATTATATCAAAATAAACTGATTAATTTTAATCCGTCTTCGTATTTTTTATTTTTGCAAATCTATAATAAGTATGTTTATAAATTTTGCAAAAAAATGCTGATATATAAACCAGTCGACATATTATTTAATGAAAAAATATTAATACTAAACATGTAATTGCTGTACATGTAATTTTGTAAGCACAATATATCGAATAAATGTCCAATGTACGTGTTGCTATGTTGTTATAGAGTTGTACATATAGCGCTATATACCTATAATAATGTAATATAGTAAAATGATACTTAAACACTGTAAATATAACACCATAAGTAAAAGTTATAAATAATAGTGCCATAAAAAGCAGTAATTATGACGAACATGTCAGAATAAGTTATAAATAATATATTTGATTTTACCACCACTATATTCAGCATTTATGTAATTATTTCTTTGTTATTCTCCTTTAAATATATAAAATATTTTTTTTTAATTTCTTCATTTTATTCTTCTTCATTTCGCTTATTTTTTTTCGAGGCGAAAAAGAAAATTAAGACATTGTTATAATTCTGAATGGTCCATATAATTACATTGAAAAATGTAAAAAGAAATATGATTACCAGCTGCTTTGTATTAATGAATTTTCGTACATTTTATTAATGTGAATAAGTTAAACTTAAACAAGCAAGTTTTAACAAGCATGATGAGTACATATAGATATGTCTACTGTTATATTAAAAAAAAAGAAATATAGCCCACAAAAAATTAGTATTATTTTATAGACATGTAAAGGGGGTTAATAAAACGTATTTTATTCATTTTGTACATATCTATATATATCTAAATATACATATACATATATATACATATACATATATATACATATACATATATATACATATACATGTACATATATAATGCAACTTGATAAAAATCGTAAGAATAATTGTCTTTACATTGCTAACTCATTGGTAACATATGACTCTAAATATTTTATCATTTTCGCATGTCTCCAACAGCTACTATGTATGTTTATTCAGGTAATAACTTTATGTATACAAGTTGAAACAATTTTTTTTAATCTTATCCATACACATACAAAATAGGAAATTTGTAAGTTGATAAGTTATAGAATTCTTTTCAAATGTTAATAGTATATATACGCATGAATGTATCTATCTATATATATATATATATACTTAAAGGTTTGTCATACTGTTAGATAGCTAAATAACCTATATGTGAACAAATGTAGGTTTACAATTCCCCTTTTCCTACTAGTTAATCTTACTAGCGTGTACAATTTCGCCCTTCTTATAATTGTAGTAGTTATCTAAAGTGATAAATTATGTGTTCATAAAAAAGTAGCACGAATAAAAATATAAAAAAGAAATATTTTTTGAAAGTTAAAAAAAAAAAAAAAATTAAATCGAATTAAAATAATTTAAATATACCATCAGGAGTTATGGATCCTCCAACGGTTCCTCCTTTTGCGCTCTTAGTGAAAAGAAAAAAAAAATATATATAATATGTATTATGTAACATGTATTATGTAACATGTATTATGTACTACGTATTATGTACTACGTATTATGTACTACGTATTATGTACTACGTATTATGTAACATGTATTATGCACTACAATCATGTAAAATACAAAGTTACAAAATTCTATAATTTGCACAGGAATACAAAAAATAAACATTGCCTAATTATTAAAAGAATTACTATGATTTTTTTTTTTCGGTCATCTGTTTTCCTTTTCCCATAAGGCACCTCTATATAATTCTTTCCTGCATAAGATGAAACAGATATTATGTAAAAATTGCTATATAAATATTTTGTGTATATGATCATATGTGCATAGGCAGCTACGTGAATTCTTTTATTTTACCAACTATCAGGAAACCTAATTTATTTTTTCTATTTATAGGGGGTTCTAATGAGCAAATGAAAAATATGTTGTCCACATAGGATTTGGGCGAACAAGTATGATATATACATACATATATATACATATATATACATACATATATATATATATTTATTTATATGTATGTATCTATATAAGTATATATATATGCTTATATATGTATAAGTTATGCATAAAAAAGCAAGGTTTTATATTTACGGGAACAAAGTATTGCCATGTCATCCGCTTTTTTTTCTCCCCCCAGCTGCCTATTGTAATTCTTTAAGATTTAAGGAAAGAAGAAAATTGTGGTATAAATATATATATATATATATATGCACATACATATATGCCCTCATATATATGTGTTTATTTTTAAAGACTGGTTTTGCTTTTGCACATCCGTTTATTATATTACAAATACGATAAATTTGCAGTTAGGGATTTTGTTGCACCTTCATTTGAATAAATTTACAAAAGAAAAAAATAAATAAAATAAAATAAAATAAAAATTAATTCTCTATATACTTAAAAAATACAGTGGTTGGAAATCAATTATTGACCTATTTCCCTATTTTGTAATTTTTTTTTTAATTTTACTCTTCTGCCACTCCTTTAGGTGAAATGAATTTACTAATTTTCATCAAGACATGTTCCCTATCGCATTCCTGACAACATATATAATTTCAGAAAACATTTCGTCCTTGTTAAGTGGTATGTGTAAAACGTTATAAGTTAAAGGTTAAGAGTTAAATGTTATACATTACATGTTATACATTACATGTTATACGTTATATGTTATACGTTATATGTTATACGTTATGCGTTACATGTTATATTTTTTTTTTTTTTTTTCTACTGTTATTTTCAAATTAGTAGTACCCCAGATATGTTCAAAGAAATCAACTTGTAGTTCTTCAAATTTTCTGTAAGGCGTGAAAATTGAAACAAATTACCAACAAAAAAAAAGAAATAGAATAAAAATAAAAATAATATTATATAGAATAAAATAGAATAAAATAGAATAAAATATAATAAAATAGAATAATATAGAATAAAATAGAACAAAATAGAATAATATAGAATAAAATAGAATAAAATAGAATAAAATTAAAATAAAATAAATGAAAAAGAAAGAACAATGAGAAAAGACCCCATTTCCAAAAATTCTTTTTTAGACCTTTTATGTGATCCTCCTTAACGGCAGTAATCTACACATAAAAATTTTAACAAAATATTATAACATGAAATTTTATCAATTAAAAAATAGAGTATAAATGCAGTAAATTGTTAGAAGAGTAAATTTAATTACCCAATATTTTTTTGGACGTGAAAGCACCCATTTATCTCCTTACGAAAATGAAATAAAAATAGGCATATCACGGGGGAGAAAAAAAAAAAAATAATAATAATAATAAATAAAATAAAATAAATAAATAAATAAATAAAATAAATAAAATAAAATAAATATAATAGAATAAATAAAATAAAATAGAATAAATAAATAAAATAAAATAACGCTAAAAAAGTCAATGAAAAATAGAATAAAAAAATGTAGACGCAGTATCGCCATGAATATTAAAAATAATTGCGCACACGGAGTAGTCTACACAGATGCATTTACACGAATTATTTAAGTTTAAAGAGATCATTTGTAAGATATTTACTAATGCATATATACATATATATATATATATATATATATATATATATATATATATATATATGCATGTGAGTGAATGTGTGCAAAACCTGAGCAGACCCAATTTGCGCCTGTATGTTTTAACTCCTTTTCATGTTCATAAAAAATGGAGTTTCTAAGTATTCTTTTTGGCGAATAAGATACAAAATCGCATCTTTTCTTAGACTCACAAATGTCTAATACTTTGCTAATATTAAATATTTTTTCCTATAAATTTTTTTTTTTTTTTTCCGAATTTATATATATAATTTATTTTCTTCTATCAGTGAAATGATCAATATCAATGTCAATATTTTCAAAAAAAAAATTTTTTAAACTTGCAAAAAATTAAAATAAAGAAATAAAATCCTTACGCTATTTGGAGCTAACAGTAAATCTCTCCCTTCACAATACTACAAAAATGCCAAGCATGCAAGAGGCACATTTGCGAAAATGTACAACATCCCCACAAATATGTACATACACATGCAGATATATACATAAAAATATATGTAAAAACATATGTATACAAATATATCATAAAAAAAAAAATACTCTCAAAAAAGTACACATCTTTAAAAGCAAAAATATATATATATATCGTACGAACCTATGTACATTTATACATATGTGTACATGTACATATTTGCAAATATAACAGATTTAATCTACTGTCTTTTCTTAAAACTTCTTACATACTTTTTGTGAATTTTTTAAGATAAGAAAACTTTTTACATACTCTTTAATTTCTTCATCAAAACTAGTTTTCTTTAATGGTATACTGCAAGCTCTTTCTTTAAAAGAAATATTTTTTTTTTTTTTTTTGTTAAGTGTAGCATTTATTTTAATATTAAAAAATATATTACTGTTAATTATTTATTTATTTTTATTATAATTTCTTCTCTTATATAATATATTACATTTACCACACACAAATAGTATAATACAAAATATCTACATATAAACATATATATTCATATGCAAGTATATATTCTTATTTTTAAGGCCCATTATTTTTTGGTACATTGTACAATGAAAAATAGCAAAAAAGGAAAAAAAAAAAAAATAAAATAATAAAACGATGCATAAGTGAACTTTCGTTAAAACTTACCAAGTAACGTTAAAGTAAAAGAAAAAACAAAAAAAATAATCTTCATTTTGAAAAACACAAATAAAAAAAAAAAAAAAAATGTATATGATGCCACAGGTTTGAACAACAACAACACTACAAAGTAAAACAGTTCTTTTCATTCGCTTGTATGTATATATAATATATAAACCTATGCGTGTAGCTGTACACTCACATAGGTATATGCGTATACGTATGCATGTGCCATAAATCAACAAACATTGCAAATGACATAACATTGCATATACAGATATTTAAGTTAAAAAAGAGTACAAAGTACAGAAGTGTAAGTACACAAAAATTATAAAAGTTATTTATTAAGACAAGTTCTTATTTATCTTGCTCAATATTTCTTTTCATTCAAATTTCAAATAAAATACAGTCGAAAAAATAAGTAAAATAAACGTTACCGCATTTATTTTGCAAATAATTATAATTACAAAACATATACGAGAAAAAATAAGAAAACATTTAAACGCAGCAAGTGTGTATGTATTATTATTATTATTATTATTATTATTATTACTTTTATTACTATTATAATTATTACAAGAACAATTTAAAAAAAATGGATAAATTTGGGTTTTCCTCTTTTAGATATTATTTAAACATTTTTATAAAGTTCATTTGAGTGAAATGTGCACTTTTTACTTAACTTCATTTAAGTATATTGCGTCTTATTTTTATTTAACTTATTTTTAGAATTAAACTTCTTTTCTAATAAATAAGCATCCTAACTAGTTATTATAAATGTGTATATAATATATGCAATATATTATGTAATTTATTATTCCATTTATTATGCAATGTATTATGCAATGTATTATGCAATGTATTATGCAATGTATTATGCAATGTATTATGCAATATATTACGCAGTATATTATACATTATACCATGCATTATATATGCATATATTTTTCACCGACTTGATACTATTAAAAAAAGAGAACTGCACGATGAAGTAACTTCGAATGTCTTATTTTATTTTAGAAAAACAATTTTTAACTTATAAAAAAAAAAAAAAAAATTAAATATGAGATTTCTCCAACAACACCACTTTAGCAAGTATAATGAGTCCGCATAAGCATTTACCCATGAACATATATATTTTGCTTATTCGCTTTCGTGTTACCCATACACACAAAAAAAAAAAAAAAAAAAAAAAAAAGTATCTCTGGTACGATGATATAATTAAATTGTTAGTACTTTCCGCCCATCTTCATCTTTTTTTTTCTATCACCGCAGTAACCTTTTAATTACAATACAATGGCTGCCAACAAAAGAGAAAGTTTATGGTAACGTCCATTCACAGCATATATTACCCGCTAACTATGCGAAATGGAAAATTGTTTTCCTAAGTGTAACTACTCATATATAAAATACAAAAGAGCAACTTAAGCATATTTTAAATTAGAAAAAAAATAATAGGTAAAAAAAAAAAAGACATAAAAAAAGAAGCTTGATACTTCCTCTTCACATTTGATCGATAAATATTAATGTAATATGCTTATTACAGTACAAATATAATTGATCGTATGTGTGTATAAACATATGCAAATACATACACCAAACAATTACAAAGGATTACTTTACATATTAATCATTTTATTTTTTCTTGTGCGGGTGAGGATCATTTTTTATATCCCCCCCTTTTATATTCAAGATGAACTATAAAACATATATACCTATCATTTAAGAACTTAAAAATATTTATCGAAAAGCTGAAAAAAGTAAGTACAGATATAAAGGAAAATTTTCTTTTTTCCCTTAAAAAATAAAAAAGGGACTCCTAATGGGCAATTCGTTCATTTAATCAAAATATATATAATATTATATACATAAAACAACTTCACAATTGTAAAATAAGTATATGTAGTATAAATTCAAAATAATATATTATATTCGCCCGAAATGTAGAAAATTATATCCTTTTTTTTTTTTTTTTTTTTTTTATTAATTTTCTGTGAATGTATATTTATTAGGTACATAATTTTCCATACCATGAATTTGTGTGTACAGCCTTTAAATGGTAAAATGGTAGCTGTATATACATGAAATATGAAAAAAACTTAGAATAAAAAATTATTATTATAATTTTTTTAATAAAAATTAAAAGCTAAAAAATTAATCTAAAAAATGATAAAACAAAAAAAAAATTTTAGTTACATCGAACTAAACATTGTTTAATATTGCTTTCTTTTATCATTTTTTTGCCTCATTTTATACTGTTTTTTTCCTTAATTTTAATATCATTTTTTTAATTTATTTTAATACTTTCCTTTTATTTTGTTACTTTCCATTTATTTTGTTACTTTCCATTTATTTTGTTACTTTCCATTTATTTTGTTACTTTCCATTTATTTTACATCTTTAATTTTACATTTTTCATTGTATTCATAAAATATAGGGGAAAAATATATGCTTGTTTTATATTGCACTTGTAAATACGTATGTATTTTTGTGTACATGCATATAAGGTATGCATAATAAATATATTTATATATATGTTGTTTTTTCCTATTATTTTACCTAAACTCATCAATTAGATTTTTTATCGATGTACATACATACATACTTACATACATACATAAAAGTTTTATTTTATTCTCATGAATATAAAATATAATATACTCGTAACACTACATGCTTCAAGCAAATATTCGGCATGTGCATAAATATATATTATGTAATACATACATACATGCACATGTACGTACGTATACACATACATTCATAAATATATGTACATACAAAAATATATTACGTATTCATAAATATATATACATATATATATATATACATTTTATATATATAAATATATATACATATGTACATATATTACATATAGATATATATATGTACATAAAAATATATTACGTATTCATAAATATATATACGTACATAAATATATTACATACATATAAATATGTATACATATCAACGGTACGGACTGCTAATTCTTTTAATTAAAAAATAATAGAAAATAGTGTAGTAACAGAAATTATTACATACCAAACAAAAATATAATAAATTATAATAAAATATTAATAATATATATATAATCTTCCTTCGACTATTTATTTATTATGAAAGAATAAATAAAGTACGTATCAAAGAACATAAAAGAAGGTAAAAACAAAAAAATGATAAGCGTTAGTTAAATGTTAAATTTCAAGAATAATCAGCAGTATGTATTCTACTGAAGATAGATATAACAAAAATTAAAAAAAATAAAGCAGGCATGTAATAAAGCAATAACAAAAAAGAAAATTTTTTTTTTTAAATTTTGTTACGCAATATTATAATAATAATAATTAAATAGGCATATATTTTTTACCAAAAATAATTTATACATTTTATATTATATATATATGTATACATTACATAAGTAATATTATATAATACATGTATTACATAAGAATGCGCATATACGTGTAAACCTGTACATACTTGAACATGTGTTATTGTATATATAATCTCAATATTGTACGAATTTTACTATACTAACAATATATATTACATATTTATTATATGTATATAATATACATATTTTTATGTATATATATTTATATATTTATAAATATATGAAGCTTTCTTTAAATTTATACCCATAAAAATAAACAAATAAATATATAAAATTAAAAAAATAAATCTATAAAATAAAATAAAATTTTAATAATAAGTAAAAAATATAATTTAAAAGATCTTTATATTCATATACGCCATTATTATTTGTTATAAAAGTAACAATTAAAAAAAAAAAAAAAAATAGAAACTAAAACGAAAATACAGAAAAAAAAAAAAAAAAGGAAACAAAGAAACAAAAACAAAAGGAGAAAAACAGAAAATTAAAAAAAAAAAAAAAAAAAAAAAAAAACGATCAGGAACTAAAAAGAATAAGATTATAAAAGGGAAGATTTAAAAACGTATGTAAAAAAAAGAATGTAAAAAAATATAAGAAATAGGAAAGAAAAAAAAGATACAGGTGGAAAGCAGTATAGAGAAGAATAAATTAGAAGAACAAGCTTGTAATTTTTACGTTTAGAAATTTTTTTTAAAATATACAATCAACTTTGCACAAAGAGGGACTGTTTATATAATATAAGCATTATAAACGATATATGCTTAAATTTCGCGAGTGTTAATAAATATACACATATATACGTACATCTACATATATATATATATATATATATATATATGCATATATAAAGAGGAGAAATATTTAAAAGCAGATTTTTCCTTTGTAATCAATTTTTGAGTTAGTGCATATTTTAAGCATCACCGCGTACATATAACATTTGCATATAACGCATACCTATACATATATTTACATACGTTTATATATATTTATTTTTACATACATATATACATATAGTTACATATATATACGTATATACACATCAGTAAGGTAAAGATGGAAAATGAAAAAAAACATAATCATAAACAGAATACCGTAGACGAAAACGAATATCCTAATTCAAAAGTGTTGTTAGTATCAGTGAAAAGGACAAGAAGGTTTTTAGAAAGAACAGCAAGGGAATTATTGGCAGGGGGAACAAGGTATATTATCCTTAGTGGATTAGGTGATGCATTACCTTTATGTGTACAGTTACAATCTTCTTTACAATCAAAGAATGCAGCAGTAGTAGTAAAAATTGAAACATCGTATAGCTACTTTAATTCTAATTATTCGTATACACCAGGATTAAAAATATATATGGAAAAGCACCCAGATTTTAAAGGCTCACGAATATCACCAGGGTATGTAAGTTTTCATGAAAAAACGGACAATTTCACACCCATTTTTGACGAAAATCCAAATGAATATATCTCTTCGGTGAATGCCGGAGATAATAATTTGTATGTTGGAGGCGAGGGTATCAATGGATCTTTTTCTGAACTTTTGTCTGCACAGAGTCAGGAGGTCGACAAGTACGAAGCCTTGTTCAAGGTAAGAAAGAATGTGAAATAGAGTTAAATGGAAAGAGAAGGAAGGGGGAAAAAAAAAAAAAAAAAAAAAAAAAGGCTCCAATTATTTGTGTACACGAATGGCTGTATTCTCCCTATACAGATTTTTATTTTACATTTACAAATCTGTTAAAAATGCATGCATGTACTGTATGTATGTGTATAATTTTTTTTTTTTTTTTTGGATTAACATTGGAATGCACCCAAGGCATCGGGTCATTAGCTACCATTCCCATTTGTTCTTTTTCTTTTTTTTTTTTTCTTTTTTTTTTTTTTTTGGTTCATATTCATTTAGTTCGATGATTTTGTACCAACTTTTACATTTATAAATATCTATTATTTTTTTTTTTTTTTGAACGTTTCGCAGGAGTTGTTAAGCAAAGCAGTTAAGGACAATGGTGAGAAACCCGATGAGGAGGTGAAATCAGTGTTATATGAAAATGTTGAAAAAAAATACCCAGATGTAAAATTAGCCTTGTGTAGAATCCGTAACAGCTTAAAAAAAGGTAGCGATTATACGACAGGATCTGTTTTTATTGTTACATTTAAGAAGAATTTCCCTCATAAGAAAGAAAAGAATATGGGTATGGTTTACGTAGTAGGCCCAAAAGGAAAAAATTTTAGTTCATCTGATGAATTTTTAGAAGCTGTACATGAAACAGCAGAAAATTTGATGACAGCGTTATGTGATTACAATGGTTTAGTAAAACGTGAAGAAATAAAACATGTAAGAATGAATACTTGCAGAATCTGCTTATTTTCGGGTGGTATATTTAAGCATTCAAATGTGTCTAAATTAGATGTAGCTAAAGCCATTCTAAACGGGTTAGCTATAGGTTATAGACATGGACCATCACCTAGATTAAATTTTACATATGACGATAATGTTTTTAAGGATGCATGGGTAGAAACAACTGGACTGCAAGTTTTTAATCATAATGATAAGGAATAAAAATGGGAAAAATAAAAATATAATAAAGTACAAAAAAGTACAAAAAAAATTTTTTAAATGCACTAAAAATTGCAAAAAATATGCAAAAAAAAAAAATATAAAAGAGCAAATTCTTGTTTCTGTGATATGCATTATTTTTGCATGTAACAATTCATTTTTACCTGTTTGTAATTATATATATATATATATATATATATATACATATACATATATATACGTATAAATGAAAAAAATAAAGACGAAATAAAGGGAAAAGGTAAAAAATACACAGTGCAACAGGATTTAGTAGCGCTATATGAAATTCTAACTGACTAATACGCATACATGTTATGTATATGAAGAGAGAGTTTTTACAAAAGACAGAAAAATGTTACATTATCACAACATCTGTTAGGGTTGTTTATAGAGTGATTATATTTCGTTCCTAATTTATGCTTAACCAAAAAAAAAAGAAAAAAAAAAAAAAAAAAGTGTATCTCATTACATTATATATCTATATCTATATCTATCTATATATCTATATATATATATATATATATATATATATATATATTATTACATAACATTGAATATTACGCATTAAGAACTAACCTTTTTGCATTTTTATATTCTTCCCCATTTTACTTTTTCGCATATTAATTTTTACCAAAATTTATTTTACTCCATTATATACCAATTCCTATATTAGCATATTTTACTATATTTACTCCATTTTAATATATTAGCATATATTACTTTATTCTACCATATATATTACTATTTTACTATTGTATTTTTATTTTATTTTTATTTTATTTTTATTTTATTTTAATTTTTTTATTTTTTTTTTTTGCCTTTTCTCTACCTTTAGATAACATATTTACAGATACAAAACACCATTGTATAAATTATTTATTTTTAATTATTTTTATAAATGATTATTTGATAAAATATACGCGTCGCCTTCTTCTATTTGGTGTACATATATTTTATATAGTTTTTTTCACTTACCACTCCCATTATATTAAAGTAATTCGAATGCACATAAAGATACATGGCTGATAATGTTTATAACACTAAGATGATATAATGGGTTGTCTGTATGTACAAGAACAAAACGAGTTTATAGCATTGCTTTGCGTGCTCATGTATATATTATATATACGTCCATCTTTATTATTGACGAGTATGCGAAAAACTAAAACAGTGAATTGCAAAAATAAAATTGGTGAGTTAAAATAAGTCATATAAAATTTTTGCTCCTTTTTTATTCATTCTGCGCATGAAGAGTATGAAGAATGCTTGTCATATCATTGAATGCCGATGAATAATAAAAAAAAAAAGAAGTATAATTTATAATTCTTTTTTCCTTTAATTAATTATTCTTTTAAATTATGTTAAATGTAAGACATAAAACAAATGACGTCAAAATGATATAACACGAATAGAGAAAATATACTACAGTTTGTTTTTTTTTATGGGTAAAATGAATGTTTTGCTACTTTTTACCTTTTTTTTTTTTTTTTTTTGTTATATCATGTGCACACATGAAATAAATATTTAATCATATATAATTTTAAAAAGTATCGCATAAATACGCACGAATATATATGTATATATATGTAAGCGCAAAATGGGGTAAATGTATTTATATGTAAGTATACAGTTGTCTTAATTTTTCACACCTTCAAACAAAAAAATAAAATAGAATGAAGTAAAATGTAATATAGTGACGTAGAATAAAATAAAGTCAAGTAAATATAAAAATAGGTCAAAGTAAAATAATAAGCTTTAAAAAAGGAATTTTTCTTTTTTTTCTTTATTATTAAATAATGAACAATGAATGTGTGATAAAAGTAGTATCATCGCTGATTTTGTTAAGTTAAAATTTTAACCTTTTTCAATATTCCTTTTTTTCATCTCTCTGTTTTCTTATCCCTTCTTTTCACATACCCCCTTTTTTTTCTATCTCTTTTTTTATCTTATCACTTCTTTTTTTTGTTTTGATTTGTTATTCCATCCTCAACGTTATTGTTGTTTTCATTAAAAGCTAAATAAGCATATAGTAAGGTTAATGATACAATATATAAAATTACGAAATAAAGACTAAACAATAAAGACTTGTTTTTAGATAAGCTTAAACAATACACAAACATGTATTTATACAACAGAATTAAAATTGCTGGAGATAATATAATTAACAACACAAATAAGAAAAATTTTCTTAAAACTTTAGAATTTTCTTTGTAACACAAAAAATCATTTACTCCAAAACATCCACCTTCGGTGTCTTCTTCTGCTTCTCCTCCTTTTCCTTCTTCTTCTTCTTCTTCTTCTTCTTCTTCTTCTTCCTCTTCGTTTGTTCTCATATCTTTTACCTTTTCATCATAAATATTTTCATTCTTGCTTGGTTTATACTGCTTAAACTGTGCCTTGCTTCGAGTTTTCAGCATTCTTCTGTTATTTGAAATAACACAAATAAAAAAAAATAATAATAAAATAAATAAAAAATAAAATAAAATAAATAAAAAATAAAATAAAATAAATAAAAAATAAAATAAAATAAATAAAAAATAAAATAAAATAAATAAAAAATAAAATAAAATAAATAAAAAATAAAATAAAAAAAGGATAATATTATAATAAAATAATAATAATAACTTTAAGAAGAAAAAGAAGAAAAAGAATAAGCGTACGAATAAGTAAAACTACTCACAAAAATAATACTTATACAGCCTTATTAGCAAACTATAAAGCAAAAATGTATATGTGAAAGGAGAAAAAGAAAATAAAAATATCAGTTTTGTGAATTAAAAATTATGCGCTCAATAAAAATAAAGGGAACTTCAAATATATATACACGTAAAGATAACAGGGAAAAAAAAAAAAAAAAATATATATATATATATATATATATATATATATATATATATATATATATATATATATCTTTACAACGAAGATTCAACCTTTTTCATCTTCTAACGTTTATATAAAGTATTTTTTTCTTTTTTTTTTTGAAAAAGGAAAGAAAGAGGACGTTCATGCGAACAAATGATACATATATATATGTATATATGTGTACGTATATATATGAATGTACAAGTAAATACATAACAATAGTGGAAAGTTGGGGATACCTACTTAATTAAAACTAAGTATTATTTAAGAATTTATTATAAAGGTAAACAAAATACCGTCAAGTAAACAATTTATCTAGTAAGCGAGTTATCAATGAACTTATTATCTTTGTAATGAATAAGCAATGTGTTACTGTTTTAAAAAAAATTCGAAATATGTGTTAAACAGAAATATAAAATTTAATTTTCCGATATAAAAAAAACTGAAAAAATAAAATTAATTACATATGTGTAAGCTTCCATTAGAAGTTTTCTTTTTCAAGTTCTTTTCCTGGTGAGCAACTTTTCGTTCGTTAAATCATACAATTGTAGTACTTTAAGCAAATTTTTATCACATGTAGTGTACACATGTGTTCATGTATATCCGCTATAACACGAACAATTTAAGCGTAGTACAAATTAACACTATAAGGTATACACAGGGAAAATTCTCAACATAAGCAAAAAAATACTTAAGTACACTTATATCCATATAAGCACAGGTACAAACAGGGGAATATTTTAATATGTTAATTACAACTGTTCTGGCATTCTCAATTACCGTTTTCAATAATTACTACTTTTTTTTTGACCATTTTTGTAAATGTAAAAAACTGGTGCATTTAATAATTTTCTTTGAATCTGTAAAGGGCTTTACTAATTTTTTTTTTTTTTTTTTTTTTTTCACATTTAATCATTTTAAAAATATAATTTAAGTGCTTATCTGTATCCCTTTTTTTTTTTTTTTTTTTTTTTTAAAAAAGCAAGCATGTGTTGATAAAAAATTTGTGTATATAGAAATGTTTATTGGCCAAAATACATATTTTTTTTTTTTTTTTTTTCAAATTACACACAACATAGCGATATTTTTTATAGCAACATAATATTCTTATTTTTACTTCTATTATTCGATGTGTAAAGATGAAACACTATACTGAAGGAAAAACTATTACTCAGTCAATATGTCCTAGTAACAGTGTAATGCCCTATGAAGAAAAAGTTTATACGAATAAAGATGATACGATTGTAAAGGCAAACCCGTATTACATACTAAAACAAGTCATCCTCAATTGCATTAAATGAGATGAAAAGAAAAACCAATAATAAATTGAATAATATAAGATGAATAAAATAAAATGAAATATATTAAATTTAATAAAGATGAATAAAAATAAATGTTGCTTATCAACTTCAGTCACTATGTACACACCAATGTAGTTTTTATGTAGACCTTTTTTTTTTTTTTTTTGAGTACATACAAAATTAAAATATGATTAGTTTACATGAGAAATATTCACTTAGTAACATTATATTCTCACTTCTTCAGAAGTGTAGGTCATATCCGTCGTTTTGTTTTATGTATGTACATATTATTATGCACCTGTTCTATACTATTCAGTTGCAAATTTTTTTTTTTTTTTTTTTTCGTATTTTCCCATAGAAAGTATTAAATATCCAAAACTTTAATTCCTTAATATGTAATTACACAGAATTTTTTGAAAATTATAAAATCTTTTGCGTCTTTTCAGTATTAAATGTTTTTATAATATTATTTTTACTCTTACTGTATTTGCTTTTTTCCCTCATAATATTTCTCCCAGTAAGGCTTAATAATTATAAATTCACTATATGAAACAAACGTGAAAGGAGAAAATAAAAAAGGAGAAAATGGAAAAACAAAGAAAAGTTACATAGTTCTTACTACGTGTAACACAAGTGCACATTTAATGCTCACGTAGGGTTCTTTATATATATATATATATATATGTGTAAACATACATATGCGTACATGCTCATATGTGTATATGTTCTTATTTGTACATGCTCATATGTGTATATGTTCTTATTTGTACATATGTACATATATTTACGTGTATATTTTTTTTTTAGGTATTTTTTTTATTATCCTCCCTTTTCTTTTGTTTCTTTCCTTTATTCTACCCACTAATTAGAGTAATGTGCACGCAAAAACGTATGGATCTCTACATATATATAAATATGTACACATATATGTGCGTATTATGCAAAAAAATTAGTGCGTAAAACTGCTTTTACATATAAATCGCAAAAAAAAAAAAAAGAAAAAAAATATATATATACATATATTTATATATACTAATTTATATAGGACAAAACGCAGATAATCTTAAAGGAAGAAATAATATTTTGCACTTGCATAACTATAGGATCTCTTCTCTTTTTCATTTCGATATTATTTATATACCTCACGCCATTCGTCTCTGTTTTTTTATATCCTTTTAACGCTATTTTTATGCCTCTTATTTCAACCCTTGTTCTTCCGCTTATTGTTAGATTTCTTTTTTAAGCATATAAATATATACATACAACTTCTTAAGAATTTTTTTTACACAATCATTTTTTATACCATTCCTACTACAGTCACAGTAATAATGGATCTTAATATTTTATTCTTTTTTTTTTTTCTTTGTAGTTATTTACAAACTCATGTATATGTACCATTTATATAGTATTCTACACTGAGGTAAAATACCGAAATTGCAGCAGCAACGGATAAACAAAAAAAATATATGTGCATAGGTGTATATACATGTACATGCATGCATACACACATATATATATATATATATACAAATGTGCATTTTTGCAACACCTTCCTTTTAACATTATGGACCCGTTTATTCTCATAGATCTCCAAGAATATTAAAAATATGGTGCAAAACGCTTCACGACACTTATTATTCAAGTTTCCCCTTTTTTATATTTAAGGTATAACATACAAAAACAAAGCGCTTTTTTTAACGTAATAACGAATTTGTGCATATCTATCTATCTATATATAGATAGAAAGATATGTACGTAGGTTCACATACATATTTATGAAAAGGATGGAGCACACTTTTTTTTATGACATGCAGGATCCTTTGTGTACAGTAATACTCTACCATGATTCTTTTTTTTTTTTTAAATTACATTTCGTTCGTAAACTTATTGCATGCATTAGTGTATTTGCACATTCATGTATATAATTATACTCAGATATACCTTTCATATATAAAACTTTAATTTGCCTATTTTTGAGGATACCATTTTTTAATATTTTCAATATAGGGTTATATGCATAAATTTACGTTCAGATATACATGCAAGTACATATGCCCATACAATACCTATTCGTATACGCATGTATAATATATTTCTTTCTAATTGGGTAAAAAAATTAATTTCACTGTTAATGTGTACCACATATAAATATATATATATATTCATACATAATTACATACAAATAAATATATATAATTTCATTCTTATTTTAAAAAAAGGTAAAAACTTACATACTTTTTTAAAAAGAATAATGTGAAAAAACCCTCTTTTATATTCTCGCATTTCAAAAAGGCTATACCTTCAACCTCTTTTGGGATATACCTTAATGACTTATGAAACTAATGAGCAGCCAAAATGATACAGCCATCAATTTTTTTTTTTAATATCACGGCCTTCTGTGAAAGTAAAGCTAACGGAACATCAACTTTAAAAAAATATACAACTTACAGCAACGTGCATTACGTGTAGGTATATACATATACACATCTATATATAGATATATGCATATATGTATACATATAAACACAAGAATATATATATATATATGTAACCCTTTAACCGTAATAGTGTTGCTTGGGCATTTTCTCTTTTTTAACATTCCAACATTTCGACATTCCAAGAATTAATTAAAAATTATTAATTTATCCCTTTACTTATCATACAACTTATAAGAATTCTTTATTTTTTAATTTTACATAAATTACGCAAAAAAAATAAACTTCTCCTTTGAAGATTTACTTTTTTATTTTATTAGAAAGTTCCGATCGGAGTATTGAGTATCATTTGATTAATAACTTGATGAAAATTTAATTCTATTATATGTATAATATATACTTGAAATTATATAATTATACATAAACATGTACATATACATGTAGATAGTACATTCATGCATTTTACATATGAGAAAGCGTAAGAACATATTACTTTTTTACATAAAGTAAAAAAACAAAAATTGCAAATAAAATGAAACAAAAATTAATTAACATATACATGCGGAAAAGAATAAATTGGAATATTACAAAATTGTATGTTGAGATTATATCACAAGAAAAGAAAAGCAAATAAAAAGAAAAAAAAAAAAAAAAAATATTTTAGTATTTCTTAAAAACAAATTATATTATACTGTATTATTATATTTTACTTGAAGCACGGATGATCCTCCTTCACTAGTGGGCGGAAGAATTTATTGCTAACGGTGATTTCTTAACGTATAATATATTTTGTATTATTTATATAAGCTCACATTTATTTTTCAGTATCATAGAGTTTACTTTTTTAATTTTTTTTTATAGCTTTTACAATTTTTTTGTATTAACTTTTTTTAAAATATTTGTACAACTGGCTTCCTTTTTTCTGTAATACTTAAATTGGAACAAAATTTTTAAAAGTAGTTTTACGTTTTATGCCAAAAAAAAAAAATAAAATATACAGATATATGCAAATATATAGAAGCACATACAAATATATTCACATATATAGAAGCGCATACAAATATATGCACATATATAGCACATACGAATATAAGCAAATATATACATATATATATATATCCATCTATACATTTACAAATATATATTTATATATCTCTGCGTGCATATATATATATATATAAGCGTATGTATGTAACAATACGCGTATATTTTTGCGTATGTACAATCTTCTTTTCGAACTGAGTGAAAATGAGTACTAGCAAACAAGCGTCGAAAGCTCTTGTAGATATTGAGAAGAAAGGGGGAGATAGCAAGTGTGATGACAAACAAGGGTCAAAATTAAATAAGAGAGAACAAATTATTTTACCATTAACTTTTATTTTAATTGGTCTGAGTTCGTTAAATGTGTGGAATACAGCCTTAGGATTAAATATTAATTTTAAATATAACACATATCAAATAACCGGTTTAGTATGTTCTTCTATAATAGCTCTTTTTATTAACATACCGAAAATATTATTACCATATATTTTAGGAATGCTAGCAATATTATGTGGAGGCTTTCAAATATCGCATCGATTTTTTGAATATAAAGAATTTGACACGTATTGTTTAGTGGCTTTTATAGTAATAGGAATAATGGCAGGATTTGCACAAACAATTGCTTTTAGTATTGGAACAACTATGGAAGAAAATATGGGGGGCTATATGTCTGCAGGAATCGGTATATCGGGAGTTTTTATCTTCGTTATAAATATATTGCTTGATCTTATTGTTTCAGATACAAAAATACATGATATAAATGCAGCAAAGTTATTATATCTATATATTATATGTGAAGTATGTTTAGTACTTGCAATTATTTTTTGTGTATGTAATTTAGAATTATCATCAACATCAACTAAAAAAGAGGAGGAAAAAAATGATGAACCAGGGTTATCATACATGGAATTAATTAAAGATAGTTATAAAGCAATTTTGGCTATGTTTTTAGTAAATTGGTTATCTCTACAATTATTTCCAGGAGTTGGGCATAAAAAATGGCAACAGCGTCATAAAATTACAGATTATTATGTAACTATCATTGTTGGTATGTTTCAAGTTTTTGATTTTGTAAGTAGGTATCCACCTAATTTAAGTCATATTAAGATTTTTAAATTTTTTACTTTTTCTTTAAATAAATTATTAATAGCAAATGTTATTCGTATGCTTTTTATTCCATGGTTTGTTTTAAACGCAGCTGTGTCTAAACCATTTTTTGAAAGCATCATTCAACAGTGTATTTGTATGGCTTTACTTGCTTATACTAATGGATGGTTTAACACAATTCCATTTATAGTCTTTGTTCAAGAATTAAAAAAAGCAAAAAAAAAGAAAGACATTGAAACAATATCTACCTTCATGGTTATTGCTATGTTTGTTGGTTTGTTTATGGGTATATGGACGACTTATATTTATAACCTATTTCCACTTGTGCCAGAGAGTAAAGCAGAACTGTGAACACATGTTAGAAGGAGGAGGAAGAGGAATGATTTTGGACAATTACTATAAGGCGCAAATGTACAGAGCCGCAGATAAGCTTCTACAACGGGGAGAAAGGCGCAAAAAACTGGACAAGTATAAGTAGCTGCAGTTGTAAGGACAACAAAGCGAAACGAAGAATATAAAGTAAAGCAAAGCAGAATAAAGGGAAGTAAAACAAAATAAAGAGAAGTAAAGCGGAATAATGAGAAGTAAAGCGTAGTAAAGCAAAATAAAGAGAAGTAAAGCGGAATAATGAGAAGTAAAGCGTAGTAAAGCAAAATAAAGAGAAGTAAAGCGGAATAATGAGAAGTAAAGCGTAGTAAAGCAGAATAAAGAGAAGTAAAGCGGAATAATGAGAAGTAAAGCGTAGTAAAGCAAAATAAAGAGAAATAAAACAAAATAAAGAAAAGTAAAGCAAAGCAAAATAAAACAAAGTAAAACCAAGTAAAAAATAATATTAAAACAATTTATTTTTTATTCCATTCTTTTGTGCGGAATATTGTCTGAGACTAAGTAGGTCTACCGGACAAACGCCGCGGTTGAAGAGAGAAAATTAAGTGACGATGGGCACCTGCATATATACTTATATATGTATGCACGTATGTACCTCTGTATGTGTGTATGCTTATGCATAAGCATCCACTTTATACTGCATCACCCCAGTTTGTAATTTTTTTTTTTTTTTATTACAATTTTCTCACCGTTGAAACTAACGTGTTTTTTTACCCATCATCTTTAATTATTATTGTTTTATGAAAAACTTTTATGTCCTTTCATTAATTTTTATTTTTATCTTATAATAAATCTTTTTCTTTTAGATTCATTTCCTTTTGCCATTAATTGCTATTACACAATAATGCTCCATATGTAAAGAGGAAATAATGTTTACCATAATCCTCTAATTCCGTATGTGTTTAAAAAATAAAATAATTGCTTCGTAAACCATTAATTAATTACGTACATATAGCAGATATTAATTAGAATACATGAGCATACAAAATACCGTTACATTATTTATATATACGTTCATTTCACGTAAAAATATGCACATCTTTTTGAATACAATCATATGAACTAATTATCAGTTTCGAACTTTAATAACTTTTTTAATTTTACTTCTGATATTGTAAAGATAACCCAACACAGTGTAAGAGACTTTTAAACTGATATTTCTACAATATTATCCTGAATTTGTAATTAGTTTTTGTTTCCAAAAAAAAAAAAAAAAAAAAAAAAAAAAAAAAAAAAAAAAAAAAAAAAAAAGAAAAAAAAAAAAGCAGTAAATAATGTTGTTTAATGTTTACATTTTGGAAAAGTTATGATCATATAACACGACCGTGCGATATAGATGCATCCGTCCCATATAGCATAAAAATTTGTTATTAATTAAATTGAGAAATTAAAAATATGCACCTACACTTATTTCTGTTTTGGTCTCTAATGAAAAGGGTGAAACTTTAAAAACAAAGTAAAAAAAAATAAAGTAGTAGAAATAGTCATCCTCGTACAGCAGCAATAGGGATCGTAAGAAAACACCTTGTTAATAGATATATTACACCATCAAAAATAATTATATATATATACTACGTAACATGGAAATAACACAACAATGGGTATAAAATCATTTGATTTGACAGAAAAAAAGGTTTACAAAAAGAATTAGCAGTGTATATTTGTAAAGCATATTAACAAGGCACATTAACAAGGAAAATTAACAAGGAAAATTAACAAAGCAAATTAACAAGGAAAATTAACAAGGAAAATTAACAAAGCAAATTAACAAGGAAAATTAACAAGGAAAATTAACAAAGCAAATTAACAAGGAAAATTAACAAGGAAAATTAACAAAGCAAATTAACAAGGAAAATTAACAAGGAAAATTAACAAAGCAAATTAACAAGGAAAATTAACAAAGCAAATTAACAAGGAAAACTAACAAAGCAAATTATCACACACATTTACCAAAAGCACTGACGAAACCCAACTTCATCACACACTTAAAAATAAAAAAAAAATATATAAAAAAACTCAAACAAATAACGCCTTTTTCAAAGTAGTGAAAATCATGTAGAGATAAAGACAATCATAAGGAAGGGAATACACTTTTTCCAAAATAAAAATCACTTTTATTTTCTCTTTCATGAAATAAAATTTAGCATTTTTGATAGAACATTTAAAGCATAAAAAAAAAAAAAAAATATAGAATAAACGCATTATTAATGAAATAACAATTTTCTTGTGTTATGTTAAAAAACAAAGTACTAACATGTAACTGCTGTGCTATTTAAATAAAAACGTATGTTTTGGTCTAACAGGTCTATTCTGTTATATATCTCTTGGTAAATATATTTCATTATATCAATGTAATTCCTTATAATTTCATTTTTCTCTTTTACTCCCGAAGCAACGAGAGACATATCCTTTTCCATTTTTGCTCTTAAGGATGGCTCTGTTAAATCTACCCCGATGTCTTTAAATTTTTTATAGGATAATATTAATGCGATGCCTAAATTTGTTGGTATAAACAAATTTTTTGAATTTTTAATTACATAATTTCTCTTTTGTATATTCTCTATATGTTCATGCATCGTTGCATCTGTCCCAATACCAAATTTATCCATTAAGGATAGTAAATTATATTCAGATAAGTACTTTGGTGGTTGTGTTATTCCCTCTTCTATTAGGAGACTGTATGGATAGAACTGATCATTGACTTGAAATGATGGTATAATTTTATCATTCCATTTTTCATATATATAAACTTCTAAATAATTTTTTTTTACTATTTTTAATCCTTTACAAAAGAATTGTTCTTCCCCTATATTTGCTATAACCTTACTATTGTATCCTATTGCATCATCACTACAAACAGCTAAAAAGTGTCTACAGATGAATTCATATAATTTCCATTCTTTTTCATCTATTTTTTCTGATTTGTTCATATTTTTTACGGGATGTATAGGAGGATGTGCCTTATCATTTAGTTTCCCTTTTCTTGGTTGTTTAAAATTATTATTTTGACTTAACTTAGCGGCATAGGAACCAAAAATATTATTCTTTTTCATTTCTAAGACTATTTTATGTAAATTCATACTATCTATAAAATAATTTGTTTCTGTTCTAGGATAACTAATATATCCTTTATTGTATAACTTCTCTGCTATGCTCATACACTCTTTAGAAGAGATATGAAAAAATTTGGAAACGAGTTTAGTCATCTGCAATGTGTTTAACGGTAATGGTTTATATTTCTTAGTATCATTTTCATAAATATTAGTAATTCTACATAGAGGATTTTCTAATAACTTTTCATAAATAAGAACTACACCTAGATGATCAAACATTTTCAATCTTGACCAAGTAAAATCTACTACATTAGTGGAACTACTACCACCAGTGTTAGTTTTCTTTTTTCTTTTCTTTTTTTTTTTTTTTTTGTCTCATTCTTTTTCATTCTTGCACTATATATTTCTTTATTCTCATCAGTAGTTGTATCACTGTCCTCTTCACTATGAATAGTGCTGCTCCCATCCATATCACACAAAAACTGCATTTTAATATACCAGTAATATTCACATTTAAAATGTTTTATATCTAAATATCTGTTTACAACAAATCCTAAGGTAGGGAACTGGCAAGGCCCATAACTAATAATATTTGTTTCAGATTTTACTAAATTTATATACCTAATAGTCATAAATCTAGTAAAAATAGAACCCATTCTTAAATCGATTTCTCTTCTTACATCTACACTGTATGCTAAATTTCTATCTGGATATTTCAAATTATTAATAGCATGGATTATATCTTTTTCAGTAACAGCTGAGAACTGAGCTCTTTGAATTTTCAATTTCTTATTTGTTACATAACATGTATTTATTACCTCAAAACAAATATGTTCTCCTTCTCTATCACAGTCTAGCCACAATATTAACATGTTACAATCCTTTGAGTATTTTTTCAAGTTATTTTCAATTGTCTTTTTATCCTTTTCAATGTATATAGTAATTTTCGCATCAAATAATTCTTGAGGATCTGTGTTATTCCAATTCTTATATCTGTCATCAAATTTTTGTTCCGTCAAATGCCCTGTTACTGATGTTACATACATATACCAAGTATCATTTTTTATTTTATACTCAAATGTAAAAACAGGATTATATTTGCTATAACTTTTTTTTTTGTTTTGTTTGCCTTTACTAAGGATGTCTGCTATTGCTGATGCAACGGATGGTTTCTCAGCTACGTTTAACACTTTTATACGCGCCATGAGGAGCGGTTAATTTTTTTTTTTTTTTTTTTTTTTTTTTTTTAATATATTCAACAAGTAAACTTATTTATAAAGACAATTGTAAAAGGCTCCCCTGCTTTACATGTGTACCTATGTGTTTACTTAAAAGCCCGTACATACCACACAAATAGCACATATACTTTTGGAAGCATAATAAACGATATAACTTTCACCATAATTCGCTTAAGAAACTCTATAAAACATGTATTTTACCCTTAAGCACTGTTAAAAAAAAAAAAAAAAGAAAAAAAAAAATATGTATAATTAAATAAAAAATGAATGACCAGTTTTTCTATATGGATTTTGTCAGATTGACGCATAGTTAACTAGCTATTTTACATCAGTTATATGCTGCTTCGTTTAAAAAAAAAAAAAAAAAAAAAAAAGGGGTTAAAGCAAAATCAACTACTAAAAAATTTTAATTTTCTTTTATAAGGAATGTGTGGTGATCTGTTAAAATTTTTTTTTAACATCAAGAAAGATTAAGAAACTAATACAATGAAAAATTTTCCTGTTAGTCTCTTTTTGAAGTTTGAGCAACATGAACGCTCCAAATAAAAAAACGAAGTTTTATAAAATAAATTAAATTGAATAGAGTAAAATGAATAGAATAAAGAAAATTTAGTTCATCAGCATATGTTAAAATACATAAATTAAATTGCATAAATTAAACTGCATAAATTAAACATCATAAATTAAACTGCATAAATTAAACTGAATATGAATAAATTGAACTGAATATGAATAAATTGATCTGAATTAATTAATTTAAATAAAATGAATAAAAATAATTTTACATCAAAATGGAAAAATAAAAATAAAAAGTTCCCCTATTTTAACAACACACACTTCCAAAACCTTTTGCTTTTTTTTATTAGTACCTGTACACACATGTATTCAAATGCAAGTACGTAAAAAGAGGCAGGTGAATATACTTTTCTCATGAATAGAACACAACTGTATATGAAAGTTACCATGGTTGGAAAGACTACACAAAGAGTAATACATTTAGCATAATGCAATATCGACGTGGCCCCATTTTAAATTTGAGTTCTTCCAAAAGGTGTAGTGTTCGTATATACAATGTCTTTGTGTGCATACACATATTTAGAATTATATATCTATTTTATGCACATTAAAACACAATGAACACGTTTTCCCATTGTTTTTAAAGCAAAATATTTCACATAAGATTATGGGGGAAAAAAATTTACCTCATATTAATGCTCTTGCAAAAAAATGTTAAAATTTAGTTTTAGAGGGATACAAATTTTAACTGCATTTAAAAAAAAAAAAAAAAAAAAAAATATATATATATATATATATATGTACATATTTATAGGGTGTAAAAAATCAGAATGAATTTGGTAATGTAAAACGGCGATGCTACATATAAGATACTTTAAATTATGGGCACGCTGGAAGTGTTCATATTTTCTCTTTTCAGATAGAGAGTGAAATAGTTCATGTTGAGGAAAAATTGGTAAACTTTTTTTTTTTTCCATTTTTAAACATAAAAACTCTTAAAAGGTGTGTAGCAGTTCTACGAATAAACAAAAAGTATCTCACTATAATTTTTCAAAACATGTTAAAAACGATGAAGCCATGAACATATAACACGGAACCATCATATATATTCGTTAATCTTAATAATTCATTTTAATCGAAATTATATTCACGTATCATAAATCTTTCTCATCATTTTTTTTTCATAAAAGGGGAAACTATTAAATACACAAATGTGTGCATTAGTGTATTGATAATTTTATACATATAAGGATTCATGAATGTGTATATATAAACACACATCTACGCTAATAAAAAAAAAAAAAAAAAAAAAAAAACTATGAACAAGTGCAGGTATATAAAACCTGAATGTTTTCAAATTTCATTATCGTACTATAATAAGCAAAATAACATAAAATGACAAAGAGGGGAGGCGTAATACGAAATGTATACTACATAATTTTATTTTTAAAGTCTAAACCAAATAAAGGAACGCACTGAACAACTTTTAAGTTATTCTTACATATTACAAAATTTACATATGCTATATTTATATACGCTTATGTTAATATTGTTATATACAAGGAAAAGCTAACATGTAATGCGAAAACTGTTGAGCCGATAGTATCATGAAGCATAAAAAAAGCAAAACGACCAAATATTTAAGTAAATGTATTCCCTCTTTCTAATTTAAAAAGAAAATTTTTGCTTGAGTACAAAGCATTTTTAAAATATTCTTTTAAGCGTTTATTTATGTATCCTTTTTTTTATATATCTATATATTAATTTATCTATTTATTTATTCTTTTATATATATGTTTATTTATCTCTTTATCTGTTTATTTATATATTTATGTATCTATTTATTTATCTGCTCATTCATTTATTCATTTTTTTATATCTCTTGTGTGGGCGAAGGCAGAAGGGAACGACTTAATTTAAGAAAAACTATTAAGTAACTATTTCTTTCTTTAATAGTTTGCTAAAGCAATGCACATACAAAATAAACCACAAATAATTGAACATATAAATTATTCATTGGATAATACTATATACGATGTGAAATGGGTTGATGGAAAATCAAACATCATTGCTGTTGGAGAATTATTAGATAAAAAGGGATACATAAATATTTATAATTTAAATAAGGGGAATTTTACGTGTATTTCTAATAATCGAACAGATAAAGGAATAAAAACTATTTGTCCTTTTTATTCTCATTCGGGAAGCTACACTATTGCTTGTGGTTGGAAATGGGCATCAAAAAAAAAAAAAAAAGCAAAAGAAGCATAATAAGAAGGAAAAAAAAAAAAAAAAAACGAAGGAAAATATATTAAGGCAAAATATAATTCTCAGTTAATTCGCCTTAGTTATTTTTCCTATAAAATTACTATTTATACATTTTCTTATTTTTTGTATTTTATCCTTTTTTTAATTTTTCTTCAAAAATCTGCAGGCTCATTTGACGGTAGCATATTGTTATATGATATCAACAATTTGTCTGAGCCATATTATAGCATAAAAAAACATAGCAAGTTAATAAATAAAATAGACTGCAAAAGTTACAAAAATAATAATATTATCGTAAGTGCAAGCAGGGATGGATCGGTTAAAATTTTTGACATAAGGACAAACCATGAAGTAAAAGGAGGAAAAAAAGGGGAATGCATAGGCACACAAAAACATACGTGTTTGTGTTTTTATTTTTATTTTTGTTGTTATTTTTGTATTTTTTTTTCTTTTTCGGTTTTTCTGTTACCCACATATATACGCGCAAATGTGCACTATATACATTGTACACATATATATACCTAATACATATGCTTGTACATCAATCCTATACACATTACAATTTTGGTATCCTTATTGTTTGTTCTTCATTTTTTTTCATATTATACGAAGGTTGTCAGTTTAGAGCCCCCAAAAAACTCAGACTATATGCCTGACTGCTGGTGTGTTGCAACAGGTTATATAATACTTGCAAAATATATAAACGTACACACAAATATATATATATATATACTTACATGATGAAAATGATCATATGTTATCTTTACCCCCTTTTTATCTCAGGAAATAACTACATTGAAGAAAATTCGTATTGTGAGACTGGACAGGAAAACTTGAATATATGCGCAGGATATGACAATGGGGATATTAAATTTTTTGACATAAAAATGATGTTAATTGAGCACGAGGTATTAAGAAAAGAGTTGAAGTTTGTATATGCCAATATTTCCGTATATTCCTTAACGCACACGTGCGCGTGCATACATGTATATGTATATATGTGTACATGTATGTATGTGCGTATATATGCAATTATTTAAGTATGTATATATTTACAAATGATTTATATATGAACCCCCTCATCCTCTAGAGACTATTCCTGTTCAACAAATATTTCATCGTGCTGTCCTTTGTCGTAGTATATGTTTCCTGAACGAATAACAGACAGCACAAAAAGTACAAACAACGTTCCTATGATTTATGTTTTTTAAATACTACTTTTCCTTTTCAAGGCTAATGTTAACAATGGAGTTTGTTCTATAAATTACGACAGAAAAGACACCAAACGAAATAAATTAATTTGCTCAACGCTAGAAGGGAATATTTACATTTTCAACTTAGATGTCTACAGCGAAGATTCCGGGTTTGCATATAGCAAGGACCAAATAATATCAGGTATATTTATAGTATGCGAGGAATAGGAATGAATAGGTTTTATATTAACTGATAAGTAGGCAGATTAACTAATAAGTAAACAGCTCGGCTAATAAGTAGGCAACTTAACCGATATGAACGATGGTAAATCAAAGTTTTGTCTTTAAAATTTTACATTTGGGGATGAAATACTATGACAAAGACATGCTAAAAGAAAAAAATATATGCTCAAAAAATAAAACCTACAAATAAAATTATTGAAAAAATATATTAACTTAAAAAATATTTTTTTTTCCCATTTTAAAAGGAACTTGCTGGGGTACTCCATTTTTGCCGCAGAACCGGGACATTTTTGCAACATTAGGGGGAGACGGAAATGTTAACAAGAAAAAAAAAAAGAAAAAAATTAGAAAATAAAAAAGAGATGAAAAATAAAAAATAAAATAAAATAAAATGAGAAGTAAATTAAAATAAAATAAAATAAAATGAGAAGTAAATTAAAATAAAAAAAAATAAAATGAGAACCAAATCAAAATAAAAATATTAAGTAGAATGAGAATGGAAAAATAAAGGAGACACCGAAAAGAACGTATACGATAGTACGAATTTCATTCCATAAAAAATTCCCAAAATTTAAGGGACATTTGGGATATTCGAAAAATGAAATGTTTAGGAGCAGTGTTTTATATTCACATTACAATTACACCTCTGTTCTCCTAATTTTAGTTTTTTTTTTTTTTTTTTTCTAGCTAATTCTGTATAAATATATAAACCCGGAAAAAAATTATGTATTTGATGAATTGAAAGGATGCAAAAGGGGAATAATTGGAGAATTAGAAAAGTTAAATTACCAGAACGTTTCTACTCAACCAATAATTTCATTTGATTGGAATAAAGACAAGTTAGGTCTTTGTGTTTTTGCTTCCTTAGATCAAACAATTAGGATTTACATAATAACGAAGCTAAATTTGTACTAATTTTGTTTTGGAAAATTAAAAATGAAAGTTAAAAATTATATAACAAAATTTGTTCAAAAGGATGAAGAAGAGGAAGAAGAAAAAAAAAAAAAAAAAAAAAAATATATATATATATATATATATAAATACGAACATTCAAAATTCATGATACATAAAAATCATGTTTCTTTTTCTTTTTTTTTTTTTTTTTTTTTTTTTATGTTGTTTTCAAAAGCCACTCTTAAACAAATGTATATACATGCACATGAAGAGGTACATGTATATAATATATGTCCGCACATAAGTGCTTAAAAATACATGTACACACGCACATAAAGTACTTATGCTCTTTTCCTGTGTACCATGCGTGTGTTTTTATGTATGCACACACACCCTCCTCTCATCATACTAAAAAAAAAAAATTCGAATTGTATACACATCGATTAATAATATACTTACATTTTCAGGAAATATTCTGTTATTTTTTTTTGGATAAATTTATCATCATTTAAGCTAAGAATATAGAAACGCAAATTCAATAAATTTTCATGAAGAGCTTCATGCTTTATCGTCTCATTTAAGTAGTTATAATTCATAAAATTTAAAAGAACATCAATACTGTTTATTAGCAAATTTTTGTCAAATTGTATATTATTATTACAGTTATTGTTGAAGCCTAATAATGGGTCATCCTTCTTGTTTTGTTTATATATATTAAATGAGTTGTCATTAGGATAAAAATTGTCGCAGTAGTTTGTTTCTTTACTGTTCTGATAAGTACTGTCTAGTACATTGTTAGACTGATTGCAGTTTATTTGATTACTGCTGATCTGGTTGCTGCTTACCCGACTGAAATTAACATGATCAACGTTATATTCTGTTAAGTAATTTGAAAAGAAGTTGGAGTCAAAATTTGGCGTATCTTCGAAAAGTTTTCTCTTTTTTTTTTCATTTCCATCAGCATTTTCTTCATATATTATTGTATTCCTATTCATTCTTCCAAGGTAATATTGTTTCGTTTTATTTTGTTTTGCTTTATTTTATTTCGCTTTGTTCTGTATTGTTTTATTTTATTTCGCTTTGTTCTGTATTGCTTTATTTTATTTCGCTTTGTTCTGTATTGCTTTATTTTATTTCGCTTTGTTCTGTATTGCTTTATTTTATTTCGCTTTGTTCTGTATTGCTTTATTTTATTTCGCTTTGTTCTGTATTGCTTTATTCAATTTCGCTTTGTTCTGCTTTGCTTTATTCAATTTCGCTTTGTTCTGTTTTGCTTTATTCTATTTCGCTTTGTTCTGTATTGCTTTATTCTATTTCGCTTTATTGCATTTCGCTTTATTGCATTTCGCTTTATTGCATTTCGCTTTATTGCATTTCGCTTTATTGCATTTCGCTTTATTCTGCTTTGTTTAATTCTATGTTGTTTTATTTTTTCCCCTCCAATTTAATTTTTACTTAAATTATACCAATTTATGGGAAACTTGTTATTAGAAATTTATTGCCTGTCACAATTTGCATGAATTGTTAATAAAAGAGATTAAACGAATTCTTCGTTCACTTTGAATGCATTTTCACTGTTACCTTTGTTTAATAAACGTTTGTCAGTATGTGTATATTTTTGTATATATATACTTTGTATGTATATACCTTTAAACGTATATACCTTTGAATGTATATGCCTTTGGCTGTATATACCTTTGGCCGTATATATCTTTGGCCGTATATACCTTTGGCCTTATATACCTTTGGCCGTATATACCTTTGGCCGTATATACCTTTGCATGTACATACCTTTGTATGTATATAATTTTTTCACATATTATATGTATATGTAAAATTATCTGTATACTTTAGCACTATTTCAATTATTCCTTTTTTAACAGTACCAATAAAAATGAATTATAATGTTATGCATAAAAGAGCTCCTAAATTTATTAATTTTAGAACACAATCGCAATCAATCGCAATCAATCGCAGTCAATCGCAGTCAATCGCAGTCAATCGCAGTCAATCGCAGTCAATCGCATTTAATCAAAGTCAATAACTTTTCAGTGATATGTTCACACAGGCACGCACACACACGTTTCTTCCTATTTTTCATAAAAGCGAATTATTCTCTTTTCAATGTTTACTTTTGTATGATTTTTTCTTTTTATTTTTTATAAGTCTTTTCTTTTGCATAATTATTTTTACAAAACTTATCTTTTTTTATCTTTATCTTTTTATATATATTTTTACAAGCCTTACCTTTTGTTTATATATTTTTACAAGTCTTGCTCTTTTTTACATTTTTTATTATCATTTTACTTTTTTTTTCTTTTTTTTTTTTTTTAAATTATTACATATTCAAACGCTATTCATTTTGTGTTTACTATATGCGATGATTGGTTTTTTTTTGTTATGGCTAATATATTATTCAAATAAATATGCACATAAGTATATTCGCGCACATAAACGTATGTCCAAATTTTATCACTTGAACAGTTACTGATATACGATCTCTTTTTGTTTCTCCATTTTTACAAATAGCTAACAAAAATTAGGTTTTCCCCAAAATACGGTTAAAAGATGAGAAAATTTAACGTATACCACTTTTCACATGGGTAAAAAAAGACATAAAGGTAAAAAAAAAAAAAATATTAAAGGAACATCAAAAAATATTGAAATGCATAAATACAAAATTTAACGTACGAATAAAAACAAAAGACGCTGTTCTTTTGATTGGTTAATCCATTCATTCATTTTTTTTTTTTTTTTTCCTTTTTTTACTTAAAAGGACTAATATCTTTTTTTCATCTAATAAAAGAAAAAAAATATATATACTTCGCTAAGCAGAAAAAAAAATATTTTAATTTCGAAAGAATACTATTATGTTAGTAAGTAGGGTTAAAATATTTAAGTAGCAAGAAAAAAGGGTATACAATTCATTACATCCGTTTTTAAACAATTTCAAGGAAAAAGGGAATAGAGGGTGTTATTTAAAATATATGCATAATTGTGTGAATGTATATGCGACTGAATACCCCCTTTTTAAAAAAATAAAACAACAGTCCAGTTCTTGTACCACTTCCGCCAAAGTTTTTATCTATGTGCTTAATTATTATGTTCGTCGTATTTTCTTAAATGAATTATACTCTTTTTAATTTCATATATTCACTATAACTTAAACGCATTTTTGCAAATAAATTAAGGTGAAGATTGACATTTTTTAATTTTTTTCCCTTGTACAAAGTAAAATGTTAGAGTGTAGATTTAAAGTCATACGCACATTAGAAAAATAAGGGACGAAGCATTTTTTATTCATTTTTTATTCATTTTTTATTCATTTTTTATTCATTTTTTATTTATTTTTTATGTATTTTTTATTTATTTTTTATTTATTTTTTATTTATTTTTTATTCGTTTTTTTTTCTTTTTTAACTAATAAATTTCATTCCTCCTACAAAAACAAAAAAGTTGTATGTCGTAAGCATTCCGTGTTTAATCCTACAGTATGTTCAATTGTGTACATGCAAATATATGCGCGATCTCTCATCAGCTCAATCAGCGTGTATACATATAGACACCTCTGCAATGTTATGAAAATAAAGGACTTTCTTATTTCTCAAGCGTTCACAATTTATACATTAAAAGAGGGGGAAAAAAATAAAATAAGAATTTATAATTCCCCCGTTATTTTTACTATTAAATGGGTATTTTGCAATTACAAACAACTAACAAGGAAGCTAAGAAAAAAAAAAAAAAAAAAAAAAAAAAAAAAAAACATACACCGTATACACACATCCATACGTACAATAATAAAACCTCTGACAAAAAGATACATACACAGTTATAGGACAGAAAAAAAAAAAAAAAAAAAAGGCTCTTATTTAAGCAACTGTACTTCAAAAAAAAAAAAAAAAATAATAAAATGGAAAAACATGTAAACGCCAAATACCTTGAACTACTGCCAACTATCAAAAAAAAAGTCGAATTTTACTGTTTTCGAGTCGGCACTTATAACACTCTAAATATTCAAAGAAAAAACAAAAAAAGACAAAAAAAAAAAAAAAAAAAAACAGAAAAATTAGAAAAATTAGAAAAGAATAAATAAAAAACTTACAATAAAAATAATTTTACAACATATGAAAAATACAAAAATATTTTTCCAAAAAACATAGTAAATATTTCAATAGTTTTAAATTGAACGCTGTGCAAATTATGTATATGCAAGTATCACTCCCTGTACACTGGTATACGTAAATATATGTATATACGCACAAACGTAGACGAGCGTGGTACGTAGCACCTTGCACTTTTTTAATTTTCCTACACGTCCTTACGAAACTTTCAAAATGAAATTATCAATACTAGCTGCAGTAACGTCACTATTTTTCATAAGAGAAATTGTGAATGAAGGAATAGGTATGATTGAATATGTATGCGATTTTCATTTCAATCCTTTAACTAGTGTTAATCCATCATTAAAGGAAGGAGAAGATAAGTTTGAACAAATCGGATGTACAGTAAACAACCCTAGCTTATCAGACATCGTTGCATTAATTTGTCCAAAGAAAAAAGAGTCTCGATATTCGAAGGTTGAAATTGTTCCTTCTACATGTTTTTCTACTCACCTATATTCTCCTTACGATTCTGAGAAAGATGCAAAAGATTTTAAAAAACTAGATGTTGAAAAAATATTAACTGTAAACAAAACTTTTGATGATTTCGAATTAAGAACATTAGTTATTCCATATAGTTATAAAAAGAATAAGACTATTTATTGTAGATGTGATAACAGAGAAACAGAAAATGGAATTGGATCAAATGAAAAAGAGAAAGGAAAAGTAGGATTAGTAAAAATTATTTTAAACCAAAAAGATGAAAATCCAAGGGGTGTAGATATTACTGGATCTAACGAATTTTCACAGGATGGTGTAACAGGAACAGACTATAATAGAGAAATTCAAATAAAAGAAAATGAAGTTATTCATTTAAAATATACTGGTTTTAAGAATACATATGAAGATCAATGTGATAATTTAATGAATATCAAATTTGGTTTTATTTCAGAATATTTTTTTTCTCTTAGAATGCCTACTGTTTTTTTGAGCCCAATTAATTGCACATTAACATTTGAAAAAAATAGTTCTACTTATAAAATTGTTCTTAAATCAGAAAAAACAGGAACTATTGATGGTTGTGATTTTACTAAACCTAAAGGTGAAGGCATGTATTTAAATGGTTTCAACCTGAACGATATAACTGATGAAGAAATTTGTTCTGTCCATATAAAATCAGGTAAAAAGAATCTTGCTGCTGGTTTTAGGTGTCCTTATAAATTAACTCCTACTTATTGTTTTAGACATGTTTTATATGAAAAAACAATTAATGGAGAAAAAAAATTTGAAACGTTTTTGTTAGATGATGTATTAGAAACAATTGATGTAGAATACTACGCCAATTTAAAACTAAGAGCTTTTGTCGTTGGATTTCCAACTAGACCAGAGAAAAATAAAGTTATAAGGTGCATTTGTGAAAATGCTGGCAAAAAAGGAATCATGGAATTGACAATTGACTCTGCTAGTACGAGTTTTGTTAGTTTAGTTTTAGTATTACTTGTTGTTGCATTCCTATATTTGAATTAATTTGCCCAAGGAAGAGAAGTACCATTCTCACTCTAGAGTTGCACTAATGAAGAGTGTGCACTTACGGAAATACTGATGTGTTTACACATATATATCTATATATATATATATATCTAAGTATATATATCTATGTATATATATATATATGTATATATATCTATGTATATATATATATATCTATGTATATATATATATATGTATATATATCTATGTATATATATCTAAGTATATAAATATCTATGTATATATATCTAAGTATATAAATATCTATGTATATATATCTATGTATATATATTTATGTATATATATATGATTATATATCTATGTACATGTTAAAAATTACTCTTTTATGGTGACAAAAGCAGATTTTATTTCATTTTATCTTTTTTTTTTTTTTTTTTATAATTGCTTTCGTATGTTTTAAAATTTCCCAACATCTTAAAGTGCACACATACATGGGAATGTGTGTATAAAGAGTGCCAATATAACACTTCGAGTGGTTTGATTATTATTCACTTTTATATTCATTTTTTTCCAAGTCGTGAGATGTTTTCATATAGCAGTATGCAAGGCGCATACATTATGCACACATTGTACATCCATATATGTATATATATATGTATATGTATACGTACAAGTATGCGTATATATGTGTACCCATTACTTACCTGTATACCCGTAAAAAACAAGTAAAAATACCGTTCGATGCAAACATACTATATATTCTGCTTTCAAATTTTTCCTCTCCCCTTTCATTTTAGAAATGGTGTTTCCATTAGCTTCAAATAGAGCTATATTTATAATAAAAGAGCTATGATAGAGCAAAATACAGCAAAACAAAACAAAATATATTCAAACGAAATGCTTCGTACCATTTGAACATCCTTTCATTATGCATTCCTATGTTATTCCAATTTTTGATCAAAAACAAACTCCTACTTTTTTTTAAACTGTTATAATATAAGTAGTGATATAATCATAAATTCGAATAAGGAACTAAAAAGAGATGATACCTATATAGACAATAATATGCCCATACAATTTTTAACTGTTAGGTTTTCGGATCAAATAAATACAAAAAAGGAAAACTCAAACATATTGGATAGTGTAAAATAAATTATTTTTTATCATCTAAAAAATAAAAAAAAAAATAAAAAAACAAAAACCAAAAGATGGGCAGTATTCTGAAGTTTAACTGTGTCAAATGTTTACTAGCATACAAACCCATACATGAGCATACACATACGCATATATAAATATCTTGTTTATCTTGTGTAATGCTGGTGAACTGAACATCGTCATGAGATTTACAAAAAAAAAAAGAAAAAAAATTAAGTACATACAGTTATGTTTTATCCCCTTAAAATTCTAAATTTTTGAACATTCGGTAGAATTGCCATTGTTCAATTATTGCTTTGAGGGGGCACTACAACTTAACCTTTTTTTTGTGGCTTATAAGCTAAAATTTCCTTATCCCTTTCTTAAAAGCGATGAAACGAAATGTGCTAAAGAAACAGTGCGCTTAAAAGATTTACTTTTCAGTTTTTAAATAAAATATAAAGTTAGCATATTTTACCTTTTTCAGTAAAACACATCCAGTTAAGTATTATCAGAGTTTTATGGACTCCCAATATAGCTTTCTTTTTTTTTTTTCTGGTACTTTTATTTCATTCTTTCCCCTTAAGACATATATTACAACAAAAACAAAAAATGTTTGCACTGTTGGAGGTTATGAGAAAAAAGAATTTTTACTACTATTACTGCATTTATATAAAATTATTTAACAAATAAAAAAAAAAAATATACATGTAATACATATGTATGTCGAAAAAAGAGGTCGATATTTTGGTAGATGTATGTATACGTATTTACAAGCATGTGCAATTTCATATATATATATATATATATATATATATATTTTTTTTTTTTTCTTATGATGTTGTAGATCTAGTATATACCAAAAAAAAAAAAAAAAAAAAAAATAATAAAATAAAATAAAATAGTAAAAATAAATAAATGTTATATATTTAAAATTAGCAATAATTGCACATTCATTAATCCAAATAGTATTAGAAAAAAGTACTTATGAAGGTAAAGAAGTTAAAGGACTGGGCAGCAAAAAAAAAAAAAAAAAAAAATTTTAATAAGCAATAAAACAAAATAGAAAAACTGCAAAGTGATGAATCAGAATTGTAAAAATTCAAAGTAATAAAATTAAAATATAAGAATACTCCATCTCACGAATACCATAAAAACACTTCATGAAAATATGTATGATATAAAAAAGAAAAAGAAAAAGGAAAAACAAACTAGCAAACACATGTACACATATGTGCGTACAGAATATACTGAGGTGTCTTTTTGGGAATTTTTTAAAACACTTTTTAATGTATCACATTACATTCATGGGTTAATGCATTTATTTATGTGTCCACTTGTTTATATACCGCTCATTTATTTACCTTTTTTTTTTTTTTTTTTTTTTCCCTTACCCTCCCGCAATATACGATAAATATACAAATTTTATAATATATGTACGCACGTATCTCGAAATTCATGAGTATGCTTAAGCAGTCGCTAACACGGAAAATATTTGTGGAAAACAAAGTGTCTTTAGAAAATTAAGCATTTTTTCATTCTTCAAAAATGTAAAAAATTTTCCATATCATGAATGTAAATACTTAACTCATACACACATGCGCATCTGGTATGTATGTATGTATGTATGTATGTGTGTGTGTGTGAACATAACATTTATACAGGCACGCTTTAACTACGTAAAAGCAATTCAAACAAAAAAGGAAAGCTCAGATACTGAAATGTATTATACGTAACAAAACACACACACTCACACACATTATGCGCAGGTACTCATACTGCATATGTATATGTATAAATCTGTAAAAAGAAAAAAAACAAAAAAAAAAAAAAAGCAAAAAGGAGAGAGGAAAAGAGAGAAAGGCACAAGATCATAAATACACAAGAGAATAAAGGGGTAAAACGAATAGAAATATAGGAAAATAAAGGGTTAAAGCAAATAAGCACACCATTATAAGATCATACAATCATACAAGCCAACTAACTACCAAAAGAACAGTCCCATTTTCCACCTAATTCCATTCCTTGACCGCTACCCCATTGTCTATCATGTCCAGCAGTTATATGAAAAAATTTTACTTCATTCTACTGATATGCAAAATACTACTCTTAAAAGTAAGTACAGGAGATGATAATTCATATGTATCTCCTAAAGATATGAGTAGTCAAGTGACAACATTTTTAGGATTCAAATGTAATTTTTCTACTAAGGGTGTACATAATTTAGAACCGGATATCCTAGAAAATAGATCGATATTATGTAGTATCCACTCATATTTTATATATGACAAAATAAGATTAACAATACCTAAAGGTGGGTCAGAATCTAAGTTTAAGATATTACCAGAAAAGTGTTTTGAAACTGTATATACAGACATGAATAAGAAAAATGAAACTAAAATAGATACATTAGGTCTAGTTGATTATGAAGTAAAAGAAGATAAAACAAGTGCAGATTCTGTAGATAAAATTTTAACTATTTCTCCATTTAATAATAAAGATGTAGAGTTCTTTTGTCTATGTGATAATACAAAAAAGGTAGTATCTAATATTGAAGGAAGGAGTGCATTAATACATGTACGTGTATTAAAATATCCTTATGATATTATACTAGTTAACTTAACAAAAGAATCTTACCCATATCTAGCTGATAAATATAATATTAAATCATTTAATGATAAAAAATTGAATGTACAATTAAAAGAAGGAGATCTACTTGTCTTAGCATGTGAACAAATTGATAAGAAATGTTTTCAAAAATCACATAATAATGGTGAATTATATAAAAGTAACAAAATAGTATATCATAAAAATTTTACTATATTTAAAGCTCCAATATATATTACTACAGATACTGTAAATGCAGAATGTTCATGTAAAGTTGATAATTCTACTATTTATACTACAATTATAAGTCCACATAATTCAAAAAAAACTATACATGGATGTAATTTTTCATCTGATAGTACTTCTCATACATTCACAAATAATATTGATATGACTGCTTTAGCTGATAATGCACATATTACATGTAATGTCGAATTGACCTACAAAAGTTATAATCATTTATTAGGGATAAGCTGCCCTGGAGATATTGTACCTGATTGTTTTTTTCAAGTATATCAACCACAAGAAGGTGAATTAGAACCATCCAAAATTGTTTATTTAGATGCACAATTAAATATGGGAAATATTGAATATTATGATGATAGTAAAGGTGATAATAAAATTAAAATATTTGGCTTAGTTGGAAGTTTACAAGAAACTACTTCCTTCACCTGTATTTGTAAGAAAGATAAAAAAACTGCCTATATGACAATTAAAGTAGCATCCGCTTATTACGGATTTTTAGCTAGAATTTTTATATTATTAATTGTCCTAATATTGCTATATATATGACCATTCACGCGTCCATTCTTCATACACTTCCAGCCTGTACACACTTCCAACCTGAACATACTTCCAACCTGAACATACTTCCAACCTGAACATACTTCCAACCTGAACATACTTCCAACCTGAACACACATCCAACCTAAACACACTTCCAATCTGAACACACTTCCAACCTGAACACACTACCAACCTGAACACACTTCCAACCTGTACACACTTCCAACCTGTATACACTTCCAACCTGTACACACTTCCATCCTACACATAATTCCTAAAAGAGTTCCATGTACATTACTTCATGTTAAGGGGAATTCACCCCGCGTGTGTACCATTATCTATGCACATACGTAAGTGTATGCGTACCTCCTACATTCTTTATATCGAGCCTTTTTTCTTCCATTGTGTTTCCCCTCATTTTTTAAACCCTCCTTATATTCATCATTGTGTGTATATGTCTTGGTATGCCTATTCATGCCCATATACATACATATATATATATATATTGTGTTTCTGTGTGTGTACCAACATCTCCTAAAAAATATAGCGGCGCAAAAACAAAGGAGTAATCTGTAATTTTTATTTCCATTTATTAAGAATTGTAATTTTATATTTGCAAGGACGCCCTATATATATATATATATATATATATATATATATATATATATATACAAACATATACTTACATATTCATACATATACAAACATATACTTATATATACATACATATACTTACACATACATACATACATGTTCTTTTTCCCGAGCAAATTAAATATGTAGTTCTCTCTATTCGTCGCACATTTTTGCTTTTTTTTCTTAAAAATTAAAAATGAATCAACTTATAACTCTGATAGTTCATACTTCGAAACTTCCATTCTTTTTTTAATGTATACATATATTTAAAATTTTCCATTAAAAGATATGTAAAAATTTAAGGACACCTAAGTATGTGAAAATACAGATATGTGAGAGTTTTTTTATTTCCTTTTTACGAATCCTCTAGCTTCACCATTTTTTATTTTTTTATTTTTCATTTTTCGAATTGCCTTACTTAAAGAGTAAAAAGCTTACATTTCCCCTTCATCAAAAAGGAACAACGAATTGTTAAACCGAGTTGGAAGAAAAAAAAAAAATGAAATAAAAAATAAAATACATAAAATACATAAAATGCACAAAATTCATAAAATTCATAAAATGCATAAAATTCATAAAATGCATAAAATTCATAAAATGCATAAAATTCATAAAATGCATAAAATTCATAAATTTCATAAAATGCATAAAATTCATAAATTTCATAAAATGCATAAAATGCATAAAATATAGAATAATAAATAACTGGTACAGGAAATAAATTCAAAAACAGCATAATAAACAAAAACTACAGGATAATAAATACAAAAACGGGATCCCTATAACGCTAATTTAAAAGAGCCAAAGCATGACCTCAGTATAACCAAAATGAGACACATACAAAAGATGCTAAATGAGTACTGGGCATATTATCACGCACATTTTTGAGAAATTTTACAACTGCAAACTTGCATTGTGATAGTTCATTCTCTTTATATTGTATTCGTGCAAAGTGTATAAATAAATACACAAATACATACATATACATATATATATATATGTAGATATATGTAGATATATGTAGATATATGTAGATACCCCAATGCTCAAGCTAATGTATCCATGTAGAGAGGATCAGATCTGCGTAAAAAAAACAAATTTTGCATGTTACATTTTTATATATACAAGTTATTGTTAAAAAAGCAAAAGTAATTGTGCTTATATGCGTAAGTTAATTCATGTACAGATACGTACATGCACAAGTGTATGTGCAATAAGTAATATATAAATTGCCAAGACGTTGAACACATTTTTATTTTTTTTCCTTATACGTATCAAATTTTATTTTATATTTCCCGTTCATTTTTTATTCTTCGTTTTAACACAAAAAAAAGAATAAATTATAAAAACTGCTTGCTTCCTTTATGCCACTCGTTTTTTGAATAACATCAAGAATGTAATTATACATCTAGTGGTGCTTTCCATATATATACATATGCATAAGCATATATATACTTACGTACCCATGTATGTATTTACGTACACATGTAATTATTTACGTATATATATACACGTATATACATACTTACCTACACTAGCCCCCATTGTTTTTTGCGAGCTGATTAATTAGGTTGCTGGCTAGCCAATTGACCATTTAGTGTATTTTTTGATTGACTTCAAATATTATGAAATTGTCTTTGTATTTTTCATTTGGTTCTAAAATTTTCGAAGCTTTTCATAAAGGGCATGGTTATATCCCAGAAAAATATTTTTGTACGTATTTAAAAAATGGTCATATATATAGTTCTTTTTCCGGTCAAAAAAGAAAGTACTTCAGTGCCTTATATGACAACATAAAGGAAAAGCAAAATTTAATTAAAGAGATGGATCAGCTATATGATAACATTCTTACAAGTAACTGGAACGATTCTGTTAACTTAGTGTTAAATGTATCTATTTGGGAGGGAATCTTAAGTTCAATGGAAGAAAAAATAAAAGCATACGAATATGATAAGGAAATAACAAAAAAAAAAAAAGAAATTAATGAATTATTTGATGTATTATTTATATTAGAAGATTTACGTGATCATATAAATGAAATTCTCGAACAGTCATCTCGTTGTAGCGGTTTAGCAGGTACACATATTCTAGCTTCTTTTAAAATTGAAAATATGAACGAACATTTAGATTTTTTAAAAAAAAAATATGAACAATTATTAGTAAGTTACCCTTTATATAAATACCAAATTAATTTAGTACTGGGTCAAGGCTTAGCTTTGCTAAGACAAAGATACACCTTTGAATGGAAGCATATGCACGATTTCTTTTTCTGATTTTTGCGGACGTTTGTGGGGGAAATACATCACGACCATACATATGGGTATGCATTCACGTATACGTATATATACATACATTTATACATGCATACGTATATATACATACATTTATACATGCATATGTATATATACATACATTTATACATGCATACGTATATATACATACATTTATACATGCATACGTATATATACATACATTTATACATGCATACGTATATACATACATTTATACATGCATACGTACATATGTTTATACGTTCGAATAGTTCAAGTATTGGCGCATTACTTCTATACATAATATTCTCTACTTGTTATGTTAAAATGTGATAAGAAAGCATAACCTTTTGGAAATCAACGGGGAAAACGTGGAAATTCTAAATAAATTTCCAGCTACCTCTCAGATATACATTTTTTGAGATGTTTTTCGACTTATATTGTAACGTGCATTCTGATATATGTTCTTACACGTGTTCTGATACGTACCTCGAATTTTTTTTTTTTTTTTTTCACGTATTTTACGAAGCCCATTATAACATATTTACATATGAGTTTTTTAAAAAAATATATGCTTGGGAAGAAGCAGATAATGGATGGGGGAAAAAAATAAAATAAAATAAATTGAGGTAATTCACCCATGCACATATACATACATATAAATATATACAGCAAAACCTTCAAACACATAAGTTCCTATCTAACTGCGGAGGATCGAACACACAATCGAATGCGGATAATTCCATTTAAATAAGCCAAGAAATGCAGATAATAATATCGACAAAATCAACTGCAACCACCCCTCTCCTAATACAATGGAGTATAACTTCATTACACATAGATTTCTCTTTTACTGTTACTTCTACGCCTGCAGCTACTCTTTTAATAAAATATAATTTTTTCTTTTTTGTTGTCCTGTTTTTGAGAAGATAATTTTTTTAGATAAGGTAGGAAATATAAAAGCTAAGTTCTTTTTTGAAAAACTTAAAGCATATGAAAGTGAATCCTTTTCATTTATATCAAAAGACGGCGATTTGTAATCTCTTACGTATTTGAAACATTGAATATTCTCACCTAGTATTTCGCTTATATTTTCTAGATCCCCTTCTATTTTCAAGTCCTCTTCAGCATTATTTTCATTATCTATTTTTTTTTCAACTAGTGTATATTCATATTTTTCATTGAATGTAACATTTTTGCAATTTTTCGTTATTACTTTACCATTATTTCCTTCACTTTTTGTATCTAATAAATCCCCTTTATTTTTACTCTTTTCGTGCGATTCAGCAGACATTGTTGACACCGCTGACACTTTATTTTTTAATTTTAAAATATGCTTCCTTATGAGAAATTTGCTAAGGCTGATGCGCTTCTTTGTTTTGCTGCCATCATGGTTTGTTTCGCTACTAGCACTATTTACATCATTTCCAATTTTACCACTACATTCATTGCTTGTTTTGTCCGTGTCCCTCTGTATGTCATTCTGTTCATCATCATTGCAGCATTCTATAGGGTATTCCCTTTCCCTGCTAATCCCTCTGCCTCTATCATAAAAATTTTCCATATTGTATATATCCGGTATACTCTTCGAAAAAGTTAGGACGTTCCCATCATTTCCGCTACTACTAAAGGTATTATTATTACTATTATTCATTATATGCCTTTTATATAAACTATATATGCGCTTATCTCTAGTTTTTTCTATTAAGTGTAAAAGGCCATAGGGAGCACTGCTTTTCGTCCCCTTACTACTTTTACCATTGTCGTTACAAAGGGGCTTCCTATCTTCGCCACTTTTACTTTTTACATTGTCATAAGTGCTCTCTATTTCCATTATTCCTTGTATATATTTATTTTTCCATACAGATATGTAAGGTAAAACAGGATAAATTTTTCTAATTTTTGCCTTTTTCTTCAGTGGGTGCTGAAAGTACTGATTATAAGGTAATCTCTTTTTATCTTTTTTTGAATTAGTACTATCAGTTAAACCACGACTATGATCATTTGATAAGTTTTTCTTCTTTTCTAAGTGATTTCCATTTTTCTTTTCTTCATTTGCTAACAAATAATTCTGAACACTTCTAACATAGTTAGGGATGGTCTTAATTAATAAATCTAAATCGTCTTTTTCGAAATTCGTTACAACGGGTAGATAAGGAGAAATCTCTTTCAATTTACTGTCACTCAAAAATATTGTATTATTGTTACTACTACTGCCTCTATCGCTACTACTGCTACTACTGCTACTACTACTTTTGCCATTACTCCTGTTTTTACTTCTGCAATTACTTGTACTATTATTACCGCTTACTGCCAATGCGTCTTTCTCCTTTTCACAGGCATTTTGAGCATTAATCCAGCATTTAATATCGTCATTATTTTGTATGTTATAGGAATATAAAAATGGTAATTCCATATGTATGTGTACATCACGTTCTATATCATTTAGTCTCTCAATTTTCTCATTTAAAATCATGGTATTGTAATTAAAATTTAATATGCTGTTATCTACTTCATACTTTAAAAATTTCAAGTTACTATCAATATTTGGTACATTTAACATAAAATCAGTATTACCACAAAACTTTCTAAATTTTGATTCATTCTGATTTGTTCTTTTCTTCAATTCTTCACTCCTTTCTTTTAATAACTCCTTTCCCTTTTTCTCCTTTGCATTTTTCCTATCTACTTCTGGGTTATCCATATGCCTGCCTCATTCGTGTGAGTAGGTACTTGTGCTTACACGTATAAATAATGTACAAAATGTACTTGTATATATATATATATATATGCATAGACAAATATAACCAATTTACACGTACAACATATGCGCATATACAGTCCTATCATATGTAAACACACACTACATATTATATGTTCCTTCCCTATATGTATCACGAAGAACCAATTCCTCGTCCAATATAACGAGGCGAAAAATTCAAAAATTAAAATTTGAAAAAAAAAAAAAAAATAAAGTAAAAATATTTATACTAAAAAAAAGCGTATAACAAAATGATGCTATCAAAGGTGACAACAAATAGTTCCACTAAAAGGAACAACTAAAAACTATGAAATATTTAAAATAAAAGAGTTGTTATTGATGAATTCGTGGAGAATGTTATAAAACTTACCAGGAAAGAAATGACTCATATAAAATCAAACGAGATATAAAAATTCCTTATAATCAAACATTGCTCTTATTTAATTTATGTATCAAAATATACATGTTTATCTCGAAGGGCATTTATATGCTATCAAAAAAAAATAAAAAGCCTAAAACGACTCGAGAAATAAAGAGCTATAAAACAAAATTTTCTTCAGAATCATCAGTACACTTCTATTATTTTTTTATAATAAAAATATTCATCCCCATTTTTTACCCTACTTTTATTATAAATATAAAGTATGCACAATATATTCATTTGAAATCGTTGGCTTAAATATATATTTTTTTTATTTATTCAATGTTAGCTTACGTTTTCTTTCAAATTTTTTCCGCCTTTCTATCACCCTCTTTAATCTCGTGAAATATATGCACTTCAAAACTTTTTTGAAAACTTTGCAAAGTTTTAATTTTTTTCATTTTCTCCAGTTTTTTCTACCTTTTTGATTATTGAAGAATAAATTTTTTAAAGTATTCTCACATAAAAAAAAAAAAAAAATAAATCTTTAAATCATTTTCACAGAAGTTGGCTAGTTAAAAATTACGTAAAAAAGAAAAAAAAAAAAAAAGAAAAAAGAAAAAAGAAAAAAGATGCAAATGTTGATCAGCATAGCAACAATAAGATCATTATGTACATAAAATAACTACAAAATGACAAACATTAAACAAATCGAAAATGTAGGCAGCAAGCCGGACTTACAATAAACAACTTTGTGTACATAAATGTATATATATATATATATATATATGTAAAACGTACGGATACTGCATGCAGCGGGTGCACCTACGTATTGTTCATACACAACGCAAACCCCAAACAGGTTAACTACTACCCATGTCTTTAATAATTGTAGAAGCTTTTACCAAAATTTTAACTACCCCATCACAATACGGCATATGGCACATTCACAGAAACAGTATATAGCACCCATATCTGCGCATCCAACGTATAAAACTCCTTCAGAAAAGGAACAATTGCGATGGTGAGCAGTATTTCGTGTATACAAATACATACATACACAGTCATATATATATATAATTGTACCCTTGTGAGCGGATCATAACTTTTCCCCAAATAAAGGTGCTACATGTCAGAGGTATCTGTACAGTGAGAAATTGTTCTGGCCTAATATGATAGTTGAGTTAATTGAGTTTTTCGAGTTATGGAGTTCTCGGTATATTTTATTAATTAACAGCGCATTATTACATGGTATTTTATACACAAGGTTATTATTATTGTTGGTCCTTATTATTAGGCCATGACTAGAAGCTCTTATTTCAGCAATATCTTCAATTTTAAGAGACCATATAACAATATCCCCCTTTTTATCATTAAAGAATTCGCTATTTTTTGTATTGGTATTTAAGTTAGCATATAAATTTGCATATATAATTACCTTAGGGTATAGTAATAAAGAATAGTAAGATGGAGGATGATTTTCCTGCTTATGTATAGTTAAACATTTCATAATATTTTTTGAAAATTTTAAACCTAAACATTCTCTTAATTCAGCTTCATGTAAATTATATTCTTTAATTTTTCCATATTCTCCCCATAACATTCTTGGTTTTCTATGTCTCTTAGTTTTATATTTATAACCCCCTATAGGTTTCGATACCTCTGCTTTTATTCCTCTTGTAACATCTGAAACTGCTTGACCTACTTTATCTAATGGTTTTACTAATGACCCTGCTACTCCTTTACCTATACCTTTGAAAAATCCACCAACTCCTTCTTTTTGTGCTCCTTCAATGGGTTTTGTTACAATATTGGATAAACTCAATACTCCTTCACCTATATTTTTTACTGCACTTATAAGCCCTTCTTTCATATTAGTGTTCGTTTTAAAATTCCTTTCCTTTTGCCTCCTATTAATATATTCTGTATCAAATGTTAAATTGGATAAGAAGCTTCCAATACCTACACTAACATTATCCACTGCATATACAGCTAATCCAATAGTATTTCTACCAATTTCTAACGGAATTTTAGGTATATTTATTAGACTACTGTACCCTACAATAAAACCTAAACATGCTAATATAGAATGACTATATTTATCTTTTAATAATGCATAAAAAGATTTTAAACTAACACGAATGTTATTAAATATTTCTTGATTTAATGTTACAGGAGCACCTAATAATTCTAATTTTCCTGATACCATCAAGATTCTCAATCCTATTCTAAGTAAGTCACTCATCATATGCATCTTATCTAATAAAAAGGAACACCATACTACTAAAGTAAATTTGTCTATTTGCATATATTGTATATTAATAGCTAAAGGAATATCTGGAGATTTATAATTCACATATACTGGTAAGATAGTCCACTTTTGTATTTCTTCATATAATAAATTTTTTTTCTGCACAATACTTACCCCTTCTAAATATTCTGCTATCAATAAGTTTATTCCGTTTAATGTTTCTGCATCCATTTCTATCTCTACATCATCTAGAGATACTTGTATCTTTTTAAATATAACATCATTATGTGATATAAATGATCTTTCTACATATATATTTAGAAATATTTTCTCTTCATTTGCGTTTATATTTTTTCTTCTTATTCCATTATTTGTAGTCAACTTATTATTCTCATACAATGCTGTGTTCAAATGTCTACTTGGATCTTCTTCCATATTTGCATTGTTGGTAATACTACCTCCATGGCTGTCATAAGAAAATTTATTCATTTTCTTCATCTCATTCTCGCTATTGCCTCCCTGGTTACGATTACTATTATAACTACTTCGGCTATTATTATTATTGTTATTATTAATGTTATTGTTGTTACTACTATTACTGTTGCTGTTACTATTACTGTTACCACTATTATTATTGTTGTTGGTACCACTAGTACTACTGTTTATCCCTCTGTTTGCCAACAGTACACACTTTTCACACGATTCCAATTGACAGTCTACCTGCACATCCGTTATCTTGATATCAATCACTTCCTCTTCATTTTTCATATAAAACAGTGCACACAATTTAGACAACTCAATAAAAAACACCTCCTCTTTTAAAATATTCGATATGATACTTACACCAATCTGTGTTACATTTATTATTACATGCACATTTTTGTACGTATTACTAATAACCCTAACTAACTCGTTATTGCTGCTCTCCGCGTAGTAGCTACTATAATTTCCATAACTATTGTAACCAGTGTAACCACTATTACCATTCTGACAATTATAATTGCCGTAACCGCTATAACCATTCCTTTGACCACCTGCACCCTCCTTGTCCACAATATTTCTAACATAATTGTACTCATTATATCCTATCATTTTCTTCTGTATGTAACTACCTTTTCCACAGCTCAATATGTTCGAAGCAGGAGTTATTGCTTGTTCCAATTTTCCTCCAATTTTTTCACTTCCTCTCTTACCTCTTTCCTCTGTAGTGTCTATCTTGGTATACTTGTTTAAATTCACTGAATACCTGGAGTTCCTATCATTGTACATGTTGTAATTACCATAACTACTGATTGTATCATTTTTATTGTAGTACAACATATTAGATGCACTCTTTAATGCCTCATTATTCATTAAAATACTATCATCATATAAACCTCTTTTAATACACTCTTTATGTGTTAACTTAATTGTTATCAAGTCTTCTATATACTCAATGGATATGATAAAAATCGTATCATAGTAGTATATATAATACGTCTTTTGAGAATAATTATATATCGCAAATTTCAAAACAAAAGGTGTTCTAGGTATTACCTTCATGTCATGTAGTACTATCTCTATTTGTATATTCCTTGTTATATATATGAATGGATTTATCCACCCTAAGTAACTGTACTTGTTATATTCTATATTAAAATAATGCTCCATATCTGTTGATTTTAAAAAATTACTTAAAAAATTATTTTTTTCTATATAATTTTCTTCTTCCTCTAATTTTAAATGCTGAGTATCATCATGAAATGTTCTTATTTTTAAATATTTAGCTAAACTAGAATAATTATAAGCAATAAATCCTTTGTTCTTATTTTCTAACTTTTCAATTATTATATTTTTAGTACCCATATCTGGAATACATGTAATTACATATACATCCGATTTCTCGCTATCTCCATTATTAATTACCATATAATTTGTTCCCACAAAATTCTCACTAGGGAATATAACAGACGACCAAAAGATATTCTTGTTCGGCTTATAATATTTATTGTTATTATAGCTACTCATCATTTTGCTACTACTGTTCATATTAGCACTATTTGTACTAATAGCACCATTAGTACCCACATCGTTCTTCTTTTCCTCTTGTGCATTTTTAGATGGTTCTAATGTTTTAAACTCGAATAATAAAATATTCTGTTTCTTCGTAAAATATAAGGGACACGTGTCATTCTGTCGGATCCCCTGTATTTTTTCCGTTTGATATTGTTTAATTAGTAATGGGTAATTTAACTTGTTACTAATAATAAATTGAGGGACTACTGTAATTATTCTGCTAATTATATAAGGTATATTTGTTGTTTTAATCTTTTCTGTATTTAAACAAAAGGTATAAAAAAAGTTTTTACAAACTACATTAGTTTCTGTGTAACTACCAATAGGTGGCAATGTGGCTTTAAATAATATCAAAGAATTATCAACAGGAGATGGATAATTATAATCATTAAATAGGTCATAATCCGTCAAATTGCGTTCCTCAAAAAATTTTGAGGTATTTTGGTTCCACCTTTCCATTTCACCACAGGTATTATTATTACTATTATTCTTACTACTGATATCACTACATTTTTTTGTACCATTACTATTGCTGTTGTACGTTCTGTGGGGTAGCAACAAGTCTATTTGTGAGTTATCTCCTAACAGTGTTATACCATTAATTATGGGGTAATATTTATTTGAATTTATAGCCTTGATACCTAGACCTGTCCTATCAATAAAACATCTAGGTAAGGAAAAAATATACAACTGCTTATTACCTAGTATACTACTTAAGGAATTAAAATAGCCACTAAAATTTTTAATTATTTCAACTTCAACTGATGCAAACTTTTTAAAATTTAACGTAAATCTAGTAACAGTTTCTTCATCATCTTCTTCTAAATATATCTTTTCGGACCATTCACATTGCGAATTACCAATTTTCATTTTCAAATTCAAACATGTATATTTCTTTATTTCATATATATAAAATATAGAAAAAGGATTTAATCTTTTGTTTACATATCCTTTATTTAATGTACTTGAGTTCAATTCTTTTTTCTTTGAATTTATTTGCTCATCAAGAGTAAATATTTCTCTCTCTAATCGATTCAATTCATGCACATACACACGTTCATTGTTAGACACCCCTTTTCCTAAACCATAATCAGATGCTGAAATGGTCATACCACTATTACTTTGTTTTATCGATCCTATTTTGTTTAAAAATGAATTAATTTCCTCATGCTGTCTTAATAATTTAGCTCTCTTATTTTTTAAAATATCAATTTTACCTTTCTCTTCGTAAATAAACTCATTCTGTTTTTCCTCTGTAACTTCAGACATCATAATTATATCTACCAATGCTGGAATAGCATTTACTACACTAACATGTGGATAAATTGTAATAATTCTTAAATTTTTCTCAGCTGGTAATGCACTTATTTTATTTTCAATTTTTACAAGAAAATATAAATAATTATTCTTCTCTCTTAATTTGCATTTTTTCACATACGTTCCTTGACTCGTGTCCGAGCTGAAGATATCCGACCATCCGCCTTCCATGTTAATAACAGTGGGATCGATTAAATTATCTGCACTCTGTTCACCCTTCAAACCTCCCAAGTTGCTACACTTGCTATTGCTAATTCTCTTACCATTGTTATTGCTGTTACTTCTGCCTTTATCGCACCCCCCGATTCTCTTGCTATGTGAACTCACTATCTCATAGTAGTCATTTTCCTCACTTACCAAATTAATCGGTTTAAAGGACAGATACACATTTGAGGGACCACAAAAGGCACATTCTGGGGTGGACAACAAATATTCATGATTTAATATTACAGTAAAGCTTAAATTATTATTTTTTTGTCTTAATTTTATATTTGGATTAATATTCAAACTATTAGATACTTTGTAATTTTTAAAAGAATCACTATGATTTGGATATAAGGTACTAATAGGTATTGTTCTATTCTCTATAGACGTTAACAAAATGGGATTTTTTGTTCCATCAAAAAAACAAAATTCTAACGGTATACCACATTTATTTACAATTCTAACAGTTGATGACATAAAAAGAATTTTATAATTTGGCATAGGCGATATTATTTCACATACAGTTTCTACCAAGGATGTTTGCGGTATACAATTATTCTTTAATCTATATTTGCATGCTAAATATGTTTGTTTATTCATTTCTTCATTTATTCTTTCCCATTCATTAACTTTATCTATATTTTCTTTATTTAATACTATTTCTTTGGTATCCGCATTTGTACTGCCATTTTTATCCTTTACAAATTTCTGGTTATTATTCTTCTTACTCGTAACAACATTTATTGAGTTTTCTTCAAAAATAAAATCAGCAGGTTTTAATATATGAATCACGTTACTATTTTTTAACGATGTAGTTAATAATGTACAACTATTCTTAATCAGATTTATGATGACACATTCAGAATTTTTTAAAAATGGACCAACAAATTTATTAGGTGAAAATATAGAATTCCCTAAATCTTTCTTTTTCTTGTTATATTCAAAATAGTACCTATTACACGTGCTCTCCTTTTCCACATTTGAATTCGTGTTCTCGCTTTCCTCGTCATCACTATCGTCATCGTCATCGTCATCATCATCATCATCATCATCATCATCAATATCTATATATTCATCAACATCATAATTGTTATCCTTGGCATATCCCATGTTATGCTCTTCTCTATCCCGTGCGAAGTGATCACCTTCGGAATCAATATCACTCTTATCTGTTTGTGCAATATCTTCAATATTAGCTACCATGTTTTCATTTTTCCCACATTCTGTGTCAACATTCGTCTTTTCTTCTGATCCATATTTATCATTTATAGTACTTGTATTATTTTTAATAAGATACCCTTTTTCCTTATTTAATAAGCTCGTTCTTGTCCCTCTCGAAACATTTGAGCTTCTTTCATTTTCTACCTTTTTATATTTACTTAACTGTTGTTCATCAACATTTTTGTTTTCATTCAGATTGATGTTCATAATTTTTCTACTCTTTTTCTCATCTTCCCTGTATCGATTATACGATAATAAATTTTCAATTGTTTTCTTTGGATTCCTTGTTATCATTAAATCTAGAACTATGTCTCTTTTACTTATATTCGTAAACATATCATGAATTATGTTTACCACGTTTGTTGGAGGAATAGGTATTAAGTACAAGTATAAGCACTTCTTCTCAATTAGAGAATTATTAGCTATTTCATTTATCAGCAACCTATCTAACGATATTAACTTATTGGTTGCTATAATTTTCGTGTATATTTCAGGTACATTTTTTAGCACATGCTCCCTTGAGGATTCTTCATTTTCCCCATCGTTCTCCTCTCCGATCGCTGAGCTGCTCACTGTTACACTAGCTGTTGTATTTGCCACTTCTCCTGCCCCTATGTCCAACACTTCACCCGTTACCCCTCTCGAAACGATATCCGTCTTTTTATTTTCCCTTTCATCTTTAGGCTGATTAGCAAAGTTCTTCCTTTTGTGCAAATTTGTTCCGTACGCGCTTTCTACCGTTACACAAGTTTTCATCAGTTTCATTTCGTCTACATTACTTTCAGGCATAACAAAGGCGTAAAAATAATCACTTGTTAAATTGACATAGTATATTACCGAATTATCTTTCATAGAATCATATGTATCACGATTTTCTTCCTTTTTTAAAAAATCATCTAAGTTAAAACCATTTTCCTTATTTGTATCCATGTCTCCTGGAAATGATTCAAATACTGATGAACAATTTTCATAAATGCTCTTACTCTTAGCAGATAGTATCTTATCATCTAACTCAGTAGACAAGCTCTCATAATTGCTATTCAGAAGATCAACACAGCCATTATGTTCATACTTCCCTATGTTGTTATTAACTATATTAGTATCTTTTTTTTCAATTCTTTTTTTTTTTAACCCATTTAGAAATTTTTCTGAAAATACAGGAACAAATAAGAAAAGCAGATTAATCAACTGAGGAGTAATGTTAAACCACAATGCCTTAACACTATTAATTTTTATAATACTGATTGGTGCTTTACTCGATTCTGTATCTTCACTATACATATCGTTAGGTAAAATTTTGTGAACATCTAACGATATATTACACTTTTCAAGAAACGGTTCCCAATCACCAATACAATTATTAAAATATTCTACCTTAGAATTCAAATCGTTAATATTATATGAACATTCGTCTGTATAAAAATTTAAACTTATATTCATACTAAATATCATTCTAATAATTGGGACAATAGAATTTCGGATATCATCAATAAAAGTACACTTAACATTGTGTAACTTGATACTTATTTTAATATCTCTGTATGTATTTGCTGTTTCATTATGATTTTCCCCATATTCTGATCCATTTTCACTTATACGATTATTTTCATAAATAAAATTCGACTTGTATGATTCTGTATTGGATGAATCGGAACAACTCATCGTATTGGTATCTGTTGAAAATTCAGTTAGTGCATTGTATGAAAAGGACTCAATCACATTATTGCTAGATTCGGACAAATTTATTACACACAGTTTCTTATTATTTTGTTTAAGCTTTATATTTTTCATCGTAGTATCTCCCTTTGCTTCGTTTTTTTCTGTTCCATTCTCTGTTTCTATATCATTCTTGTTTTCCTTCTCTAATACACTCTGCTTAGGTCTAAGCTGTATAGAGTCCACATTCGGTTTTGTTTTCTTCCCCCTTTTAAGCTTACCTACATTAGTAATATGCACATCATTTGTACCGCTTATCGGAGCACCATTTATATTTTTGCTTATAAAAAATATATTATTTCTCATAAATTTATTTTTTATTTTTGTATGTATAAATGTCACTGGTGGAGTAACTGGACCTACAACTATATTGGTAAAGGAGCTAGGAGTATCACCAAATAAGGTAGAAGATGCCCTTAACAATATTTCTACATCATCATTTGATAATCGAATGTCAAAATTACTAATATTAATATCAAGTTCAAAAATAGATATAAAATGAAACGAATCCTTTCCCTTAACATTTGTTTTTAAAATGTAATTATCCTTCCTGGTATCAACTGATTCGTATAATGCTTCCCCTTTTACATTTAAATTATCACATAATAATATTTTCTTCTTATGATAATTATGAAGTGGATTCGATACATTTTTATAACCCTTTTCTTGCTTCCTTTCATTTGATGTATTACTTACATAATTAATTCTTTTTATCTTGCTATCTATAGCATATATTTTCCTAAAAATTATGCACTTATTCAAAATAGAAAAGGAAAAAACGAAATTGTTAGACCACATTATTATAGGGTTAGCCACATTTTCTAAGTGTGTGAAAATAATAAAATTCCCATTATTCACTTTGAAGTTTATATGAATTGGTTTGTTATCTAATTTTAATAATTCGTTTATATTTGTTATCTTTTTGTTCTTCACATCTCTTACTTTCTGCTTTATAAATTTGGATATATTCGTTATAGTATTACCACTATTGCCATTAGCACCATTTATATTATTACTTTTACTATTACTATTATTATTATTATTATTATTATTATTATTATTATTATTATTATTATTATTATTATTATTATTATAGCTATTATTATTATTATCATAGCTATTACTATTACTATTATTATTATTATTATTATTATTATTACTATTACTATTTTTATCATCATCATTATTATTATTATTTTTTTTTTTTATTTTTTTTTTTATTTGTATGCTGTCGTTTTCTTTGTCGTCATCGATTGAGGATTCTTCTTCTTCTTTCCTGAGAAGCTTATTCTCTTCATTAGGCTGTTTTCTTCCTTGTTTAAACACATTTTCCTCTATATGAATATTTTCTACATTATATTTTTTAAGACTCCTACTATAACTTTTAATATCTGTATACACTTTAACCTTGTCATCATTCAAATTTATTTTTTTTTTACTTGTATTTACCATTTGGTTATCTACATGTTCGTATCCCTCCACTTTCATTGTATTCTTTTTCTTCTTTCCATTTTTCTTGCCATCCTTATTTGATACAATGTAAGGGGATGGCTTGGGATATAAACGTAGTGTACTCAAATTAAAACTTGTTGATAAAAATTTGTAGATATCTATAAAAATAATAAAAAAACAACAAATGTATGCATCGTCCAGTTCAATGCTTAACAATAAATCTTCTATAAAGGAATTGATTTTTATTTTTATGCCTTTTTGCTTTTTACATTTCTTCTTTTCGTTTAAAAACACATTATTTTCAAGCATATAACTTAATAGTTTTTTGTAATCCTTTATATCTGACTCTGAAAAAGTACACATCTTCTTTATATTCTCCCCACTGTTAAAACTATACTCACTATTCACAACAGTGTTACTATTCATATTAGTTTCTTCTTCAACATTTAGAATAATCGAATTGCTATTGGCTGATACGAGGTTATTTATTAATAAAGATTTCTTTTCAAAGGAACTATCTTTTACCAAACCTTTTCTACCATTCTCGTGCATAAAATTGCTTCTTTTTCTTTTTTTTATTTCATTTTCAATACAACAATATGCAACCCTTTTGTAGTAGTTTATAGAATCCTTTCTAACATCATCAATATACAAAGAATTACTATATAAATCAAAAAAATAAATAAAATAAAAATCTAAAAGTACTAAATGGAATGATATACTTATATTTTGAAATGCTATAATAGCTACAGGTGTATTTTTATCAAAAGAAGTTTTAATTTTTAAACTCTCCAAATTTATATACACATATAATTTAAACCCTCCTTTTCTTACAAGTACTTCATTCTTTGCTCCGTTAATCACAGGATTCTTACATGAGCAACAAGTGTTGACTTCATAGTTTGGTAAATCGCCCTTCATCTCGCGCTCATCCCTCTTTTCACTGCAGTTGTTACTACTGTGTTGGTTGTCCTTGTTATCAACTCGACTGCCGCACTTGCTAATGTCATTAGTATCAGTGATACGATTCAAATTGCTTACATGATTCATATTGTTCACAATGTTCATATTATTCATATTGTTCACATTACTCACACTGCTCATATTGTGCATATTGCTCAAATTGTTCAAATTGATGTTCCCCTTTCGGAACCATTCTGCGTTTATGAGGTTGTACATATCGACGCTTTTATCGCAAATAAAACACATAGGAAAATATCCTTTAAAACAAAAATTTTCATTAATAATGTCTAACAAAAAGGCCAGTTGAAAAACAGTTAAGTCTAGACTAAAATTGCTTCCATTAAAAAAAATATAAACCCCATTTTTACTACTAACTAAACATAGACCAATATTAACTTTGTGTAAAATATTTCCCTCAATATTTGTACTTCCCCCATTTTCACAAGCTTTGCTTTCTATGTCTAGCAAATCAACATATAAGGTAAAATCATACTTCACTGGAGAACACGATATATTTGTTTTTTCCCCCTTAACGTATATTTTTTCATTTTCCATTTTATCTGCAGGCGTGTTTGTGCCTTTTTCCCTTTTCTGCTCGCACTTCTTTTTTCCTCTCTCCTTCCTCTTACTAATTTTTTTTATCTTGTTTTCCTTCATATCATTCCTTCGCTTTACCATAATCTGTTCTATGCAATTTATTGTGTATGAATTTTTAAACTTTAAAGTATTCAGATGAAATTTTAAGTAAGATTCAATATATGGTATGTTGTTCTTTTCCTTATCCGTATTGCAAAGACCATTATTAATTTTGTTAAAACACAAGGACGTATTTTTTACTTCTCCCTTGTAATTATATATTATATTTTTATCCTCAGGAATAATAACAACTGGATTCATAATTGTGCAGCTAAATAAAAAATATTTTGCCTGCGCAACTTGCACCACTTTTTTGTATGACTTGCTAATAAAAACATTTAATATACCATCATCTAAGTAATCCAAAAATGACTTCAAATCACGCAAATAAAAAATATAATAGATACTTGAAATGTCACATAACAAACATATATTATAATCTCTTTTGTCATTGTAAACTTTTACCTTACCTATGAACAGGTCGTGTTTCTCTTTTTTCTGCTTGTTGGTCGCAACAGTTGTCGCTCCCTCCGCAGCTCTTTTTATTTTTTTTTTTCTTATCTCCTCAGACAAGTTGTCCGTATTTATATAATTTAAAATATCTTTGCTATTTCTTCCCTCGGAAATCATTTTCGAGCTCTCCCCCTTCTCCTCATTACGTGGAAGAACATCCCCATCAGCACCACTCAGCTTATTACTCTTTTTAGAAATAAACAAATCATACGTATAATCATTAATATTATTCGATATAATATTTTTGTTATTCATAGATATTATACCTTTTTCAATGTTTATAAACATTTTCTGATCGAAATTCAAATATATCTTATTTTCGTAAAATATATTACTAACTTGTATTTTTGAAAAAATTTTTTTTTTTTGCCAAAAAGCAAGAGATGCACTTTTAATATAACAATTGAAGAAATACTTAACATACGAATTTTTCTGACCATACAATTTCGGTAACGAGTTACATAACCCATTGTTAAGAATTGTATCACTTTTTTTATTTATATTATTTATCTTTTTTGTTTCTTCATCAATTATACATGATTTGATAACGTTAACATCACACGGAACTACATTCGTATTATTAATTGTATCATCTCCAACATTGTTTTCTTCATTATTTTTCTTTTCTGATTCTATATCTAAAATGTTTAGAGCATTCTTTACATTGTTTAATGTCTCTTGAACACTTCTTAAAGTATGTTCTGATATAAACATCTTGTAATTTTTAAGTTCCTCTTCATTTTTTAGTTTCTTTTTTATATACTTCATGTCTTTCTCTAATCCGTACTGTAATTTCTCTTTATACTCTTTCATTGTTTTAAATATTTGCTTTATTGTCTTATATTTCCAATGTAATTCAATATCACTTATAATAAAATTAATATGCGTTTCTGCTTTATTTCTTTTATTTTGTTTTTGCAGAATTTGGAGGTTTATTGAAAGCTGTTTTTCTTCTATAGCATCCATAAAATCGTCATCCTCATCATCGTTTTCATCATCATGGTTACCACCTTCCACTTGTACATTCTGCCTACCACTCTTCATATATTTTTCATTCGCAGCTACGTTCTTACTACTTGGGTTATTTGAGCCTCCCTTTACCCCCGTCAACTCGCTGTCTATATCTTTCTCATCATCTTCAATCTTATTGCCATTTTGATCATTTATACTTATATTACTTTCGTTATAACACGATTTCAAATTTACATTCCTTGACAATAGGTGTACATCAGTAATAACCTTTTCCACATAGGCTTTTGTCAGCATGTCATAATTATTTTTATTACTTTTACAAATATTGTTACTATTACCATTTCCATTACTATTCTTATTACAGTAATTTTTTCCTGAATTTTCAAGACATCTGTTCTGTCCGCTGTATTCCTTCTCTTCCTCCTCTTGCCTATTCACAATATTGCTTATCATGAAATTTTCTATTCTTTCAGCTGACTCGAATCGATCTATACATCCTGAATTATCGCTATTCTTGTTGTTCTCTTTACTGTCGTTTTGTCCTTCCAAATGAGCATCCTCTATTTTCATCCCGTCTTGAATCTCCTTCTTACTGCTGCTATTATTATCCATGTTTGCGCTATCCACAATATCAACAATGCCGTTTTCATTGTTAGCATAAGCATTGTTTTTCTCCTCCAAATAGGTGGAAAGAGACAGGAAGAGAAAAATATCCTTCGAATTGACATTTTTTGTTAAGGTAAAAAAAATTGGCTGTCTATTACTTGGATCACAAATCCATAACTGCTCGATTTCTACTTTCATAATTTTTTTTTTTTTTGAAAATAATTTTTGTAAGATATTCCACAGGCCTCATATTTCAATATTTCAAAGTCCTTCCTATTTTTTATAGAGAAAGAAGAATTTTTAATTAAAAAATCAATGTCATATAAAAATGATTCCTCCTCTGCTTTATTATTTTTATTTATTTTATTCAAATTTTCATTCTCTTCAGCATTCGCTACAATACTGTTATTCAGATTATCATTCTTCGTCTGACTCTCTTCAAATTTTGATGTTCCATCCTGACATATAATTCGTCCTTCTCCTTTTGCATCCATTTCTTTTTTTTCCACAGAACTTTTTTTTTTAAACTTAAAGAACTCTTTTTCCTTATTTTTGTTTTTTGAATAAAACCGTGTTAAGTATCTAGTAATAGATGTTGGTACTGCTAATATGATGCTGACAGCATCTGGATTTATTTGAAAAAAAATACAATCTAATATTATGTTAGCTTTTAAAATTTTTAAATCATATTCCACATATATCTTAACTGGAATTGGTTGTAGTATATAAAATTTTTCGCTACTTAGCAGTCTATCTTTTATACTATTACAATAACTATCCTTAAAATCCAATCGTCTGTTAACGGGCTCTTTAGAAATTACTCGATCTTCATTATTTTCTACATGTGCACTACTTTTCAAATGTACATTATTTTTTCTGTTATTAATAGTCTTCTCATTTGCCAACTGCTCTTTTTTGTGGTTCAAATCTTTGTCCTTCTTATACTTGTAAAATTTATTAGCATTCGGAAAAACCGTTTTTAAACATGTTATTTGCGTTTCGTTAAATTCAAATATTAAATTAAACTTGTTGTATGCACATGGGCATTCTGTCTTAGCTATCAAATTACCTAAATGCAACTCAACAATACCATTCGTTAGGTTATCAAAATGTACTATCGGGCCACATATATGAATATAAAATTCGAATAATTCAGGCAAATGCTGAACTGCTCTATTATATACATTTTCTCCTTTTTCCTTTAATCCTTCAATTAATTCTGATTGTTCCATTTTTTTAATATTCTCAAGTGCTTCATCGTCATCTTCATCTTCTACCTCTTCCTCATCCTCACGATCATCCTCTTCAGTATATCTTCCTTCCCCTTTTTCAATTTCTTCTTTGCTTATCTTTTCCGTTGGTATTTTTTCCTTATTATATTCATCCATTTTTTGACTATGTTCACAGTTATCTTTAAATTCCCGCTTCTCATCGCCCTCTACTTGGGGTATTACTTCTTCCTTCACTTCTACCGCTTCTTCCTCTTTTTGAAGAAATGATAATGCTGCATCTGTCATATGAATCGCCTGTGTACACGTTTCCTGCTTTTCCTCCTTGTCAGGATATGAATTTTTCCTTTTGTATCTTTTCATTGCAGTTTTATGCCTTTTATTTATAATGTCTAATAGAGGAAAAGTAAAGGATAAAATGTTTTTAATAAGTAATGATGATAAGTACAATTCCAAAGGATTTAATCTTAACAAGGTAGATAAGGTATTTCCCTTTTCCGTAACTAAATGATTTATCTCTAGGTATGCACACAAACTTTGACTGTACAACAAGGAATAGTATATTGGATTTTTATAAATACTGCTTGAACCGTTATTATCAAAAGGAAACAAGGTATTATTTTTTCTAAATTCCATAAATATATTATTCTTATGTTTTGCTACAAAATTTTGTAACTCGATAATGAACTTCCACTGAAAATTGTCATTATCATTATGATCAACAACTGATTGAAGGGATAAAGATGAATATATTTGATAAAAATTAATTGATAATATATTAATTTCTTCATATCTCATTTTTCTATTGTTTTTTATGTAACTTGAATTGGTAGCACTCATATCTGGTGTACTGTTTAATAATGAATCAACGCTTCCACTTAGAGATATTTCATCATTCAAATTATCATTAAAGGAATTATTACTATAATGCTTATTTCTTATAGTACCTACATCAATTTGCTCATCATTTCCTGCACACTTTAAATGTGAAATACCTTTTATATGTTCTTCTCCATTACTTTGCATTCTTTCTTCAGATTGAATAAGTTCCTCTTCTTCCTTATCTACATATTTCCTTTTTTTCTTACAATCATCATATACATTGATGGAAAAATTTGCAAGTTTAAATTCGAAATCATATTTGGTTGGAACAACAACATCATAATTATCTTCATTCGTTACTGCTTCCTGTAAAATATGTAACTCCTTTTCATTTATAATATCTTGCTCGCTTTTTAAAATACTCTGAACCTTGTTTTCTATATCTTTTTTACTTCCTGTTACCCAAGACCACCATGATTGTTGCTTATATATAGAATCATATAGATATTTTTTTTTTAAATTTTTTTCTTCAATTATTTTTTCTAACATGTTTTGACACTGCAATCTCCATTTGGCTAAATGTCTAACACCCACCACGTCATACAATATTTGTAATCTATTTAATTCTTGGTTAGTTAATTCTACTTTGGATATATTATATTTTTCTCCAAGAACCTTATTGTACAAGTTCATAAATTCGTTTTTTGTTTCATTTCTTAATGATTCAATGTCCAACTTGACGGTACAAGCATATTTTAATAACAGTTTATTTGTTTGACTCCTTGATTTATTCGCCTCATTCATTATTTCAATAATCTTTGTAATTTGCGTTCTTGTTAATGTTATTCCTTCCCATTTCTCACTAATTTCTAATTTGGCTTTTAATTCTTTTTTATTACTAGACTGCTCTACTGGCAATACTAAATCAAACGGTTTAATTAAATATTCAAAATTATAATAATTTAAAATTTTATTATCATCATCTTTTAAAAAACTACCTATTCGAGCTAAGGTACTTTTTAAATAATCATCCTTATTCTCATCACCATCACTACTTAATTTAGATTCAAAAGTTATATCTTCTTTTTGATCATTATTATGTGACATGTCATCATTTATCTTTAACGAAAAATCAACGTTTTCGAACTTATCACTAGTATCATTATTCATTTCATTTTCATTATTGGTATGAGTTTTATTTTTTGTATCTTCTTTTTCATCATTACTATTCGTATAAATCTTGCTGTCAACATTGTTTTCATTAGAAGGGGTATTATTACTATCACGCTGGTGTTCTTTTCCTTTTTTTATTTTTTTTTTTTCTCCTCCCCCCGCATCGTGTTCTTTGTCCTCTATGTTGTACTCCTTTTTTTTCTTTCTTCTTCTTTTTCTTATGTTACTGTTGCTATAAATACATAACCCCTTGAATTCAATAATATGATTTAATTTTTTATACTCAGAACTTGTATTAGCTTCTGTCGAAACTTCAACATTTTTCTGACAGTTTTTTACAGACGATGATTTCAAAATAAATCCAATAGAAAATTTTTTTCCTGGATCTTCAAAATGAATTAAAATATCTTGAATATCTATATGAATGTTATTAATAATTTTATTTAGTAATTTAAATATAAGTGTAGATTTTTCTGATGACTTTTCCTTATTTTTCTGTTGTTTAATTATAGAAATTTCTTCTTCTAACAATTCTAATCTGTGCATTTTTGCTCTCCTTAATTCTTCGATTATAACACTTTCACTTTTTTGATAGCTTCTAGGTTTTATGTATATATGCACATTTTTAATTAATACACATACTGGACTTTTCCCTAAGCTGCTCCATGGTATTTGAATGTTTACTCTTCCTATGTTTCCATGTATTATCTTAAACGATAAGTCTAATATTTCGGTTATCTGTGGTTTCAATTTTAGGTTTTCTAAAACAATGTTCCCTGACCAAACACCCAAATGCAAATTCCGCTCTATTCCTTCAACATATGGTGCGAGAAATTTATTTAACAGTTTTTCAACTAATGACTCCAGCATTTTTTATTTCTTTTCAGTTGCATACTTTTCTTCCTACCTTTTCGTCTTCTATATAATTATATTTTACTTTTTTATTAACGTAAATATATTCTAAAAGTATTATATCTTACTTTTGTAAATTCAACTACAAAAAGGACGTAAAAGGAAGTAAAAAGGGAGAAAAAGCAAACTTCACTTAATCTATATCTTCATTGTTTATATAATTTTAGTTTTCACGTTATATGAACATTTTTTATATCCTTTTTCTTTGCCTCTATATGATATAAAGCCAAATTTAAAATTTTATATTTAGGTATTTTTTTTTTTTTGAAGAAGTCCACATTTTTTGCTAAAACATGTAATAATGTATATTGCACAACTCCATAATAAGTTACTTTCTATTATATAGTATAATGTAATAGGAGCTAATACATGAAATGTACAGTTTTACAGCTAATAATAAAAAAAAAAATTTGTTGAAATATGTATATACATACATAAGCTATATATGTAAATGTATGATAAAAAAAAAAAAAATAATAAAATAAAATAAAAAGTGAATATAATATTCAAAATTTTTTATCATATTTCAATGAAAAAGGTAAAAACGATTAGATATTACACTGAATTAATATTATGTGTATACCTTTTTACATGAATATTTTTTCATTCGTATTTTTATTTTTTATTTTTTTTGTACATAAACATTATATTATAAACGTTTATGGGTTAATATTATTCATTAATTACTAAAAAAAAAGGCAGTATAAATTTTTTTTTTCATTAAATATATAAAGATATAAATATAAATATGTATATATATATATATATATATATATATATATATATATACGTAAACTTATACATGTTTTACCTTTATTTTTATTCCCCGTTTTGTATATACATTAACTGATGTAAAATATGAGAATAGTTGTAAGTGTATTTATACTTAAAGCTAATGTAAAACGAATTTTTATGAACATTTAAGAACAAATTAAAATTTATGAGACACTTTTTTAATTTATTTACGAACAAGTTATAATATGGATATAATTTTTTTTTTTTATTTAAAATTGTTAGCCATATAATAAATTTACCAAAAAAAAAAAAAAAAAAAAAAGAATGTTCTTTTCTCGTTTAAAAGTAAAAAATAGTAAGTATTGTAATAATAATAAACGAGAAAAATTGTAACACGGTAAATTCAAATTATATTTTTTAAACAATTAAAAAATGAGAATAAAATAAAAAAAAATAAAACAAGTTAAAACGAAACAAAATGACAGATTTATATTATTTAAATATCAATGTTACATGTATAAATATGATGTCATTATTTTTATAAGACACATGCAGTATTTCATTTATATAGACAAAAATATGTCTTCTTATTATTCTCTTTTTTTCTTTTTCAACCACGTACAAAAGATTAATATGCTAGAACAGATGAAACATTCTATTCAATTCAGTAAAAAACAAACAAAAATATAATATATAAAAAAAAAATAATGTATTTGGTACATTTTACAACATTTTCTCCCAACCTCCCTATGAACAACTTCTTTTATTTATTTTTACATTTTATTTTTATTCTGAACTTACAATATTTTTAGCGTTGCAACAATTTACGTCTATTCCTTTTTCTTTTTTTTTAATCATTGTTGTAATTAATTCTAATACAATATGTGCAAATTTAATTTCTTATAAAAGATAACCTTAAAAAAAAAAAAAAAAAGAAACTTCTTATATTTACATCTGCTCCAAGGGTTTTAAACAAAAGAAAAATGTAAAATATAGAGAAACATTTATATTATTTTTTATTCCATTAAAATTCATTTTTAAAAACTAATATTTTTTTTTTTTTTTTAAATAATACTAATATTGTTAAACTATTAAAAAATAAATATTTGAAATATGAAATTCTAACATAACATTAATAAATTAAAAAACTTTTCATATTATAAACATTATTTTAATAATAATTATTATGAAAAAAAAAAAAAAAAAAAAAAAATTATAATTTATTTATTGACACACTTAAGAACATTTAAAACATAATCGGTTTATACATAAATACATACATAATACATACACATATATATATAATATATAGTAAAATGTTTTTTTTTAAAGTAAATACTAATAATATGTTCAATATATATTGAAATAGTTCCACAATTTCTTTTCTGTTCTTCTTCCACATCATTCAGAATTTTTATTTAATTTCAAAAAGTAAAAAGGGATTCTAAAAACTATTTTGAAATATATGGAGACTTCTTCACATGCCATTAGATATATATACGTATATACACACATATATATAACCAAAAATTTTATTCATTATTCTATACAAAATAAATATATAATGTAAAATGTACAGATGTAAGTAATGTGTAATAAAATAGGGTAAAAATAAAGATATCACATTTTAATTCTTAATTTCTTTTTTCATATCTCCTATTATTCCACATGGAAGTTTCATAATATGGTCTGCGATAATTGGTTCTATATCTGTCTCCTCCTCTACCTCTTCTATCTGTTATAGTTATAAAAGAATAAAAAAAAAAAAGTTTCCACATGTGCATAATTATATATATATATATATATATATATATATAATACATATTAATGGTTTACACTATTTTATACACAAATTAAAAGGACATTATTTTTTGGAGTAAAATAAAACAATAAAAATTAAAAAAATCTTACATCTCCTCCTGTAAGACTTTTCCTTTAATATTTGATCTGGTGTCATAACATTTACATCCTTATCATCTAATGGTTTTTGGTAACCTATTTCATTTTTATCAATTTTGTCTTCATTTTTTGTTAAAATTATTTTCATACATGGAACAGTAGTACTATATTCAATTATTCTATTTGATGAATCTTTATTTTTTTCATTTTCTTCATCCACTTCTTCTTCATCGTCCGATTTTTTATCTTCGCTCTTTGAATTTTTCTTTAATCCGCTATTATCCCCTCTATAAAAATAATAAATATAATTTGTTCATTTTACATATTATACTATCTCATACTTTTTCTATGTACATTAATATATGTGTATCCACTGTATGTTCCATGTAAAAAAAGATTAGAACAAGAACTATATAAAACAAACGTGTCGGAAAATTATGAATTAAAACTAATATATAATAAAAACAAAACATATAAATATATATTTATACGTATGGCGTATTATGTAAAAAAAAAAAAAAAAAAAAAAAAATTTAAGTTCAAATACAACTGCCAAATTATACTCCTAGTTGTAACTGTAATAAGAAACTTGTGCAAAGTACAAAAATATAAATTTTTATAAAGAAAAAAAAATTCGAACCTTTTAATTGTATGTTCTTTTTCATAAAGTTTGGTAAACTGGTGTAATCCTTTTGCCCTCCTCTTGACCATTTCAGCAACATTAACAACTGAGCTAATGGCTTTACCTACCCCCGATAAAATTACTTCATCGTTTGTTTCAAAAAGAACGATTGCTTTATAGACGTAATCTAAAGCATCACTCTTATAACTTACTCTTATCTCGTTTTCTAATTTTGTGTCGCTTTTTGTGCTACCAGGCATGTTGGAAAAATAGTATTATGTAAAACGATACAACTTATAAAATATTTGTATTATAAAATTATATACATAAGAATTTATACATATATACAAATATATGTGGTATATGTATTTATGCATGTAAGAATGATACAATAATTAGTAAGCTTCAAAAAAAATTATAGCACTTAAAAATTATTTATTCATAAAAAAAAATTTTTATTAAAAATGTGAAATTTGTTATGAAAATGTAAAAAGTAAAATGTATAATGTATAATTTAAAATGTATCATGTATAATTTAAAATGTATCATGTATAATTTAAAATGTATAATGTAAAATGTATAATGCAAAATGTAAAATGTATAATGTAAAACGAATAATGTATAATGTAAAACGAATAATGTATAATGTAAAACGAATAATGTATAATGTAAAACGTATAATGTAAAATGTAAAACGTATAATGTAAAATATAAAATTAAGGAATAAAATTCAATATTTTTAATTAGTACAATTATTCTTAATATTCAAAAATAAATATGTAAATTAACAACTACTTATAATAAATATAATTTATTTTATTACATAAACATATGTATAAGTAAAAATAAAAAAAATTATATAATATGACAATTTAAAAAATTTCATAAAAATTTAAAAAAAAATGTACATTGTTAAAATAGTAAAAGTTGTAGAGAATTCTTATAAAAGAATATATAATTTATTATTTTTCTCCCTTTTTTATATTACAAAATAATTTTTTTTTTTTTTAAGACTTCAAAATATTTTTCTCCTTATAAATATATGAAAATACTTTTTATTTTGTTTTATATTTTTTTATAATACTTTCATGTAAGTACAAAACAATTGTTTGTAGATCTTTTTCTTGTTACATAATAAATACATAAATATAATTTTCTTTTTTCTTTTTTTTTAAATAAAATAAAAATGATGTAATATAAAAACAATCCTTATTTTACAATAAACATTACTTCTGTATATTTATACACGTATTGTGTACATAAGTAATTGCGTACATACTCAAATCATTATTTATATTTATGTATATATATACATATATATACATTTTTATACTGCTAAGTTATTTGGCTCAGTTATACACTGATAAGTATTATTATATTATATATGTACATAACTTACGTATATTTATAATATACATTCATACGCATATGATTTAAATGTTTTTATTTGTAAATAACTCTTTTTCCCAAAACGCTTTTTGTTTATTAAACTACTCGAAGAATAATGTATCTCAGAATAATAGGACTCATTGAAATAAAACCTATTCAGTTATATTATACATATTTATTATGGAGCAAAAAATTTTAGTATCTTGTTTAAAAATTTATGAAATTACATTTATAATAAGGAAAAAGGAAATTTGATTTTTTTTTTTTTTTTTTTTTAGCCATTATTCTTTTTACCACCTTACAGAAATTTATTCAATGTAAACATATGTGTTTATAAATACATATATAGATTTGTTTTTCTTCTTTTTTTTTTTTCAATATAAAAAAAAATACAAAAAGATATACGAAAATATATTAAATATAATAGAATGAGAATTGATAAAAAAATTTGTAAAAAATTAAAACATGGGGTTAATTTTTTACAAGCCACATAAGTGCATATACATTTACATATAAAAACATACGTACATAACCCTAGGACTGTAAACATTCCTCCCACCTTAGCAAATAGTAATAAATATTATCTTACAAATAATGTGTTGGTTTATCAACCTGTTTGAAAAAATATTTATGTACACATGTTTGTTTGTGCCTTTTTTTTTTTTTTTTTTAATTACTCCTAATTTACCACAAATTCACTAGTTTGCTAATTATCTTATTATTTTTTTACAAAAAATATAATAAAAAAAATAAATTAAGTTTACATATATGGGTATACACATAAATACGTATGTATGTACACACATATATATAGTACATGAAGGTAAAAACATATACGGATACTACGTAATTCACCTTGACAATTCCCTTCTTTGATCATATATATGTAACAAGGCTCTTTATACACTTATATATTTAAATAAAAATATATATTTATGTATATATATATGCATATTGAGTAATTTTCCATGTAAGTTGAAATTATGGGGTTATATTAACAAAAGAAGAAACTGGCCCAAAATTAGTAAGCTGGAAAAAAAAAAAAAAAAAAAAAGAAACCAAATTACAATATGTAACACAAAAAGGCGTTACGAAAACGTAAATAACCGTACAAAAAAGTTAGCATATACTTATATGTACGTATATATATATACATGTACCTTTACAAACATTATTACTCAAAAATGAATAAGGCAATTGCTTATAATTTAAAAGGCAACTGTAGAATAATTTGTTCATATTGGAGGTACATGTATTATTCATCTAGAATATTTTTTATGTTTTAAAAATTTGTACATACATTTGGATCATATAAAAAATTATATATAAATATTTGTGTACACAAAATTTGGGAGGAAAAGTAATATTTTCATATAAGTATAAATAAAGGTAGACTCATATGGATGTTCTTAAAAATATAAAAACATACATGTACACATATACATATATATATTCAAATTTCCCGCGCAATTTTATTTTCATTCAGAAAGAGAATGTAATAAAACTGTTCGTTGTTTTAGTGAATATTAAATTATATAATTAAAAACATTTGGTAAATACATATTGCTACCAAAAGTTTTTATTACTTTCTTAATATTTTTAGTTAAGCTGCACTTTCTTCCTTTTTAATTTCACATGACTTTAAATAAAAAATCATTTACAAATTCTGCGGCATTCGACTGTAGTTTCATTAATTTTTTTGCAAAAAATATATTTAAATCGCTTTTATTTATTATGAACATTTTTTTCAGAAATAACTGAAAAAATAAATGTAAAACGAACATATGTGCAGCGAATTATGTATATTTTGTACAAGTGGGCACATCGCATATACATAACTTCACATATATATTCATGTATTTATATATATATATATATATATACTTTTATATGTATATACGTAAGAATGTATAGAGGCGCATATGTGGAGTTAGACCCAAAGGAAACACGTCAAATTATACTTTAAGTAGTAAAACACAGCTCCCTCTAATTTTGTATTTGATCAAAAGGTTAGAATGAAAATTTAAAGGAAGAAATTAAAAGCATTTGCATATCTAATTTAGTATAATTCATTTCACACGTTTTTTTTTATAACAAAAAAAAAAAAAAAAATATATATTTTTTAAAGCACCTTCAGCCGTTCTATATCATCCTCGCCACCCTTCATTTTTAAACTGTTTACGCATGTCATATAAACTTAAAAATTGAAGAACATATAAAAAAAAGGAAAAAAAAAAAAAAATGGGAGAAAAAATAAATACCGTTGCATTTGTGTAAAAATATTCAAATAATAATAAATTAGAAAAATAAAATTAATATAAGCAAGTAGTCCTTAAGCCATATAAATACCTACGTACTCCCGCTTTTGTATACCCTCATTTAATTATATCTCTCTGTACTTTTTATGCTTAAAATAGTGTCATATTACCACGAAAAAGCGTTAACCTTTCCACACATGCGCAGTAGCGTATATATATATATTTAAATATATGCAGAAAACAAAAATGGAAGAGAAATTATATGAGAATCATTTTTTTGATAAATACATTAAAATGAATATTCCTGACAACTACTTGGATGCATCAAAGTACAGGTTAATACCGGATAACCAAGAAGTGTACGTTCACAAATTTGATAACAAATGTTTTATTATTGAAGTTGTATGTTACCAAAATATAGATAATAATGAGAAGGGGGAATTTTATTTTTATGATTTAGCAAAAGAAAACTGTAGTATTGAAAACATGATTATTGTAAATAATAGTTGCTTACCTCATTCACAAAGAAATTATATTTTAATTGTAGGTAGACAAAAAATAAAAAAACAAAATTCAGATATATACGAAAACATTTTACTATATATTTGTATATTTTCCTTTAAAGAATATAACGCTGATATATTAATTACATGGAATATACCAAAAGAAGACTTGGATATTCATCCCGAGTTGAACATATTTAATGAAATGATACAATCTTTTAGGATTCTTGATTACAGCTTATTTGTTTGAACCAAATTTCGTAACATCATATATATACGGCCTATGCGTTTGTATGATATTTCAAGAACAGGGGTCTCATCTTACCGCTTATACCACACAACCCCACAATAAGCAACATCATCTGTATTACTATATTTTCAATTGACTTTTTAATTGCATTTTTTATTGTTTTTAATTAGGAGCTTAATTGTCTATTTAATTGTCTGTTTAATTATCTTTTTAATTATCTTTTGAGTTATATTTCTAATCATTTTTTTAATATTTTTAATTTATTTTTATTTTATTATTATTTTTTTTTTTCCCAGTTTGTATACATCCACATCCTTTTGTTACAATATAATTATGTCGTTATTATTCTTGCTCACTTTCAAATTTATTGTGTGCTACTTTTTTTAGAATCCCCCAACGATGTTGTTTGAAATGTAGTCCTTTTTCCAACACTTTCGAAATGTTTTCTTCTTTCATCTGATTTCATTACCCTGCTTATCTATTTTATTTTATTTTTTATCTCCATTTTTTGGTGTTTTTATCTTGAAAAAAAAGCAAAATTATATTAAATATGCTCCTTACATTTGCTATATTTTTTCTCCTCTTTTTAAACATAACTCTTCAAAGTTTTACATCTCAAAAAATTATAAAAATACATTTAAATTACGTTTCAGTGAATTTAAATATCCACAATGTAATAACTTTACACTTTATTCTTTTTTTTTTTTTTTCATTCAAGTTTAGTAAAATCGCTAAATACTGACAATATTCATTGCGTAAACACATAATAAGCATATATCTACACATGCATGCCTTATAAGACACACCTTAACATACACAACATAACACACACTATGTACCTTTTTAAGCACGCGCTTCCATTGAGTGCTGAGCTCACTCCCTCAATTTTTGCTATAACGCATAATAAATTTACACAACTTTTTACTTTTGTGTTTTAATATATAATTTTTTGGTAGGCATTTTTTCTTCGTTATGTTTTGTTATTCATAAAATTGATCAAATATTTCATAAGGTGGTAGATCATATATGAATGAAGAATACGGCAATTAAAATAGGTTATTTTATTCTATATAATATCGTAAAAGAAAAAAAAAAAAAAAAAAAAAAACAAAGGGCATGTATACATGCACGCACACACGTACTTACAAACACATATATATATATATATATATATATATATATATATATATACATATATACTCATACGCATGTGCGCATATGGGCATAGTTAGTTATACAAATGTACACATGAATACACATACGCACGTATTTTTTATAACTTCCCCCATCGTGACATTTAAAAAAAAAAAAAAAAGATAAAAGAAAAAAGGAAAACGAAAGAAATTAAGTAAGAATGAACGAAAGAAATAAAAAAAGGAAGAAATATTTTTTAAATAAAAAAAAAAAAAAATGGCCTGTTTTACAAAAATCGTTTTTCATGCCTTTATCATATATGGGATTGACCTTTAAAATAATGACGTTGCTTTTTCTTGTTCCTTCAAGAGCATTTCATAAAACTGGTAGATAATTGTAACTGCCAGTAGAATACCTGTACCACTACCTAAAGCACCTAGAAAGTCAGCTAAAATTGTTAAGGCACCAATACACATACCACCGAAAGCAGCTGCGGTGGGAATGTATCTGTTAAAGACACGAGTTAACGAAGTGGGTGTATCTCTAAACCCTCTCATACCAATTTGTTGATCTCTTAACTGTTTTGCTACATCTTTGGCTGAACTACCAGACACCTCTATCCATGTTTTTGAAAAAAATGCACATGCAACTAGAACAAAAGATATGTACACTAATGTATGAAAAGGGTCATTTGTTATGTCAGCAAAAGAATTTGGTGGAGATATATAATATGCTATTCCACCAATTGGTATAGATGTACCACTAGATTCTACCTCTTGCCATTGACCTAATATATTAACTAGTATACTATTTTTAAATCTTTTATATAATATTTGAGAAAAAAAATATAAATTAGAAACTAAAGCTGTTTGTAATATTATTGGAATATTACTAGTGTAAAATAATTTAATAGGATAGGTTCCTTGTTGTCCTCTTACGCTTTGATATTTGACTGATAAATCTACTCTAAAACCTTGTAAATATATTACTATTAAAAAAACTAAAATGGTTGCTAGTAAATTAGTAACATTAGGTGCATGTGTTCTATAAAAAGCTTTTTTTAAAGCTGATATTTTATTCGATTCTGTAAATAAGCAATATATTAAAGATATAATAGCCCCTTCAAATTCTATTCCTTTATCTGTATTAATAGTTGTTGGACTAAAAGATTTCCACATAATTGTTTCACATATATTTGTTGCAATAAATAACGATATACCAGATCCTAAACCATATCCTTTCTGTAATAATTCATCTAATAATATAACAACTACTCCAGCAAAAAATAACTGAAGAATAATTATAATTGCATGACCTGTTCCTATTTCTGATAAATTCCCATATATACCACTAATAACATAAGCAATAGCTTCCCCTAATGTTATTAGCAAACCTAATAATTTCTGAGCACCTTGAAATAATGTTCTATCTTCTTTTAAACTTTGATCCACATCTATAATTTTAGATCCTGCTAATAACTGCATAACCATACCACTTGTAACTATTGGTGATATACCTAATTCCATTAACGTTCCTCTATTCGATGCTAAAATTACCCGCATCCAATAAAACGGATCACTAGACTTACTCGTAACAATCCCATATAACGGTATTTGGCAGCATATTAAAAATACAAACAAAGACACAGCTGTCCACAATAACTTTTCCTTAAATGGTAGTTTTCTATCTGACGACTGCACTTCAGGCAGTAAAAACATAACAGGCTTTATCAAGTTTAGGAATCTCACTGTATAATAGACGCGGGGTTGGAAGGGAAAAAAAAAAAAAAAAAGAAGCAATAAATGATGCACAAAATGAATAAATGAAATATATGTGGCCCATGGGTAGGGATGAACATGCGATTTAAACACTTCTGCACATTTATGTTTTTAAGGGATGGAGTAAATATGTCGATTTCGGAAATAACTCTTAATGTGCAATCAGTCATATTAGACAACCATCGAATAATATACGTATCAGAAACATTAATTATTCGAATTATGTAAATTATGCAAAAAATATGATTATCACTGTCGGCATTCATTTCATATGAATTAGAATTTTATCCCTCTTTGAAAATGTAAATATGTAGGTGAGCAGTGTTCACTTCACATATGGACACATACGTTTCCTACTTACATGTTACACAACAGTGTAATAATATTTCGTTGTACTCATATAATATATATTACTTTACTGAAAAATTCAGTTTTAACAAATATCAGTATAAAATGATCAAAATGTATTTTTTCCTTTCCTTACCCATTCTTTCCTTATTTAGGTTTCTTTCTCACTCTTGCGTTCCTGCTTTATAATAAATAAAAAAAAAATTATTCATACATTTATACGACATTTATACGACGCTTATACTACATTTATACTACGTTTATGCTACATTTATACTACGTTTATGCTACATTTATACTACGTTTATGCTACATTTGTGGTACGTTTATGCTACATTTGTAGTACGTTTATGCTACATTTGTAGTACGTTTATGCTACATTTATACGACGTTTATACGACATTTATACTACATTTATACCATTCTTGCTATTTATTTACCACTCAAAAAAAACGTACACAATATTAAAATCTAGTCATTTATGCTTTACATATATATATATATATATATATGCATATATATATATGCATATATGTATGTATACATATATACATACAGAGTAGCATATATTCACTTCATTCATTCTGTTTATGTATTTCTTTTAGCTATTTTCACCTAATTAGTTTTTTTTTTTTTTTTTTTTCATCTTACTATACAATATAATCTATTTGAATCTTGTCCTTCTTATTTCCTTGTTTTTCTTTTTTATGTGTTAGCATATACCTATTAATTTATTATTTTAAATATTTTATAAAAAAAAAAAAAAAGGAAAAAAAAAACAAAAAACAAAAACCTAAATAAATAAACACATAGTTTTTATATACTACGACAAATTTATTATTGTGTATACTCTAATAATATGAGCTTCAACTAACGCATACTCTCGTATGCTGATAAATAGCAAATTATAATAACCTAATTTTTAAACAAATAAAAAATATAATATCGAACAAAAAAAAAAAAAGTATACATGTACAAATGTATATACAATTAGGAAATTATTAAGTGTATATTATGAATTTCGTCATTGTGTCACTTCATTATTTTATCATTTTATTATTATTTTATTTATATATATTTTTTTTTTTTAAACTATATAAATATATATGTATTATGTATACATATGTATTTATGCGTATATATATATATATATATATATATATATATAAATATATACATGTATAAATGTAACTTTCATATTTTATATTATTTCTTTATTTAACGCGTACTGTATTACAGTGGCAACTGTGCGTTATTCAATATAAAATTTTTACTCCAAGCAAAATTTTACAAATATTGATAAAAAAAAATTTTCACTTTTTAAATTACAATTGTCCATTAGTTTTTTCATAAATATACGTTTGTGTACTTGTATATGTTTGGGAATATGTGTATATATATATATATATATATAATTCAAGAAAATATTTTTGAAATTTTTTCTTTTATGTTGTACGAGTTAACACGCTTAGTACCATATCTTCACGAATAAATTATGTTAACATATAAATAATATAATAACTGCTTTTCCTTTTAGCAATATTCTTAAACAACTTAAAATTGTGTTACATTTATTGTAGTTATACTTTCTAATGTTTCTAGCAAACTGTAGAGCACATGAGATGTTGCACGACGTTAATTTTTATTTTTCACGAATAAATATATATATATATATATACATACGTACATACATATATACCTTTTTTCTTTTTTTTTTAGTTGTAATTACCTATGTTTTTGTTTGTAATGAATAAGAAAAAACAAAACGTACATCGCACATTATTATTTAATTTGTAAAAAAACATTTGTATACATCCATTTTATTATCCGAAGGGATAATAAAGCATGGTATTTTAGTTGAATTATGGTAAAGACAGCACAAATATGAGGTTACATTTATTTTGTTTCGCTTATGGAAAAATTTTACAACACATTTTTACACTTGTAATATATAGATAACCCTTCTCTGCTATATTTATAATTCCAAAAAAAATTTTTATTTAAATGCTAAATTTTTAATAAACCCTTAAAAGTTTCAATGTTTACCATTTAAAGAAAAACATATGTTCCCTCGGTTAAGTTTTATAAAGCACAGTAATTTTCATATTAAAAAAAAAAAAAGACGCGATTATGTGTACAACTGATGACAGTTGTATAAATTCATATTGTAGCTGCATAGTCATTATGAGAACTTCTGCACTTTAGAAATTTGCTCAAATAGTCAAAAAAATAAAACAAAAGATATTCCATAAAATTCGATAGAAATATCTGGAATGGTGGAGTTTCTTGTAAAGAATTTTCTTTATTTTTGTATGGTAATATAAATAATTTTACTCATTCTTTTATTTTCGCTTTTTTATGAATCTCTCATAAAAAAAAAAAAAAAAAGACCTAGGAAAAAATTTGATATGAACATATTTTTCTTACATGGACAGAAAATAAAATTCTCCACTTTAAGAAAAAAAAAGTATATAAATAAATAAAAAATCGTTTTCAGTCTGTTTATAATTTAAACAGAAACAAGTTATACAATACAAACTTGTGTAATATATTTTGATTAAACGCTTTATATGTTATTAAGGACGTGTAAAATTATTAAAGTGTATGGTGAATTTTCTTAATATATATTTACAATACTATGAATTACAGCACCAAAAAAAAAAAAAAAAAAAAAGTATATATAAATATATATATATATAAATACTTTTATAAAGGAATATGTGCAATTGTATATTTATAGACGACACAAGATAAGAAAAAATAATAACAGTTCTCAGTTAACTAATGAAGAATATTTCTTTTTTTAAAGAAGGGGAATTAGGTAAAATATTTAATCCCCCAATAGTTGCTGCAAGCTCATAAATAGGCAATAATATAAGCACATAAACAAGCATACCGGTAAAAGTGCAAACAAGCAAACGAAAAAAGAGCAAATTTGCAAAATTGTAAAAGAGTAATAACCAAGCAGAATAAAATGTAAATATGCAAGAAGCAAAAAATGAATATATGTAAGCAGCAAAAAGTGAATATATGTAAGCAGCAAAAAGTGAATATATGCAAACGCTTAAACTGGTAAACATATACAAGAATAAATACCAAAACATAAACAAATGCACAGTTTTAACCGTCTTCAAAAGTTTTACTTTTTTTTATGCCTTGATTTTTTTTTCCTTTATTTTATTTTTTTTTTTTTTGCGTCTTTTCAATTTTAACCCTAGTTCAAATATAAATGGAATGTGTTTTTCGAATAACAAAATATGTGAAACATGGGCTTGGTTAAAACCTTACAAGTGCTTCTTCTCCGTATACGCAAAAATACCAATCAAAAAGAAAATAAACTCCTTTATGTTATACTTAAAAAAATTATGCAATATATATATATATATATACGCATAAGTACACTTTTTTTCTCTTATTGTAATGCTAAAATGTAATGTATGCGTAGGTGTGTATTCCCCATTTTTTTTTTTTTTTTTCCTTTTTTCCTTGTTTACCTTTCCATATGTGCAATGTTGCAATATACAAAAGTGAACTTTTAAAATTATATAAATTGGATAACTAAGCATCTTCAGTATAATTATATAACGGCAAAACATTTTATATATGTACACTTTTTGTTGTATACAAAATAGACAAAGTAAAAAATAAAAACAAATAAGCACTATTAGTGCAAACAACATATAGGCTAATCACTCGAGGAGAACTTTGGCAAATATGGAAACATCAACGGAAAGGAAATTAAAAACACACAGTGATGATAGCGAGCATTTTGAGCAAAGTGATAATAGTAAGCAACATGAACAAGACAATCTATCAGTAAAACGAGAAGAATATGAATCTGAACAGCCTGAACAGCATGAACAACCTGAGCAACATGAACAACATGAACGGAACCTAAAATCGGAATACGCAAAAAACGGCTTCGAAAACAACGTGGAAAAAGAGATTCATGCTTCTTTCGGAAATACAACGACTAATGAGAATGAAGAACGAAATAAAGGCATTACCAGGATTGTAAATGAAAAACAAAAAGAAGATAATATACCGTTAAATTCATTAGAGAATGAAAAAAATAGTAAAATTATTATTTCAAGTACATGTGACGATTATCTAGCAGATAAGAAGCTATTGTACAATGTAAAGTTAAAAAGCAAAAAAATTGAGCAAAAAAGTGGAAGTAAATTATTTGAAGTGGAAAATATATCAGACTATATAAAAAAAGAAGATATTCATATGAACAGAAGTAGAAAATTAACAAAGGAAAACTTAAAACTAAACATGAGAGATTTTTTTTTTACCTCACAAGAAAAAGATGTTTATGAATATGTTCCAGATACATCTAGTTATACATTATGTCATAATGATCCAAATGAATTATACAAAGATGTAGTTACGATGAATAAGCATTTTTTAGATGAAATAAATGTTAATATATATTCCTCTCCTTTAGATACGTACCTATCAAGTATGTTAACAACAGCAGATAATTCTAAAGTTAAACAAAATAAAAATTCGTTGGAATATGGGTCCGAAATAATGAATAATAAATATGGAATAACAGACGAAAATAAAAGCCTCATTTTAGACGAAACATGCACTAATAAAGCTATATATTCTTACGAATTTTATAAAAATAAAATTTTTAAGCACTACAATAATAACGGTATTGTTGTAGATGTTGATCCTTCGAAATTAAGGTATAACAATTCGAGTAAGTATGAGTATAACCAGAACATGCATAGCTATTTAGACGATCCTTTATCTTATTTACAAAAGTTAAAATGTGAAGTGGAGGATATTATATTATATATTAACGACATAACAAGAATGCGAAAAGAACAAACAAACCCCATAAACATAAATAATAAACTAGATGACGAAGAGCTAGCAGAACATGAAAAAATACTTAAACAAATTTTACATAATAGGGAAGCACCCGAAATACTAATGGAACTGTTTTCTTTAAAAAACGATATAAGCAATATGTTAAATGATGATACGCTTAAAAAACTATTTAAAACGGAAAAAGACGAAAGAGTATCTATGGAAAAATATGCCACTACCTATGATTATTGTAAAGACGCTAGGATTCTTTTCGAAACATTGAAGCGTTGGCAGGATAATAATTTAAATTGGGATGATGAAGATAAGCGGAATAATGAAGATACAAAAAAAGGGGATAATCTTAGGGTTTCCAATTCCGAACAATTTGATATATATACTCTTACAAATGCGCAGGAAAAAGATGTTCAGGTAACGGATTTATTAATGCTAGAAAGAAAAATTTCAAATATTGAAAAGGTTTTAGGTATTGATAAAATATCTATGCTTCCATATGATGATCTTAACCATGCTATTTTAGATTTATATAATAAACTAAGTTTGTTAGATTCAAATAAATTAGAGAGCGTAAAAAAAAAGATGCAAAATCTTCAGTCCGAATTTCTAAACCTAAAAAAATTTAAAAAAGATCTCCTGAACATATCAAAAGAACGAGGAAATTATGAAGAATCAATTGATGAACTTTTTAAGATCTTAGATATATGGAAAAAAACCCATCACATAATTCCTAATATTTTAACCAGACTTCATCAATTGAAAAAAATACATGATAACGCACAATCGTTCTCCTCAAGGATAGAAGGTATGATGAACAATTGCACAAGTGTGGGCATATGTGTGTAATACGCGTACACATAAATCTATGCATGCGCTGAGCATACACGTAAATCTACCCGTGCAACACTCATAGATGCTTTTTTTTTTTTTTTTCTTTTTCCTTCGTCCTTCCATATTCCCAGATTTAGAAAAGCAACAAGCGAAGCTAGACGAGACACTGAATTTGGCAGAGAAAAATATTAAATTACTGAACTGTAAAATTGATGAAAATGTTAATTTGCTTCAAGACACATTAAAAAAAATACAATCAGAAGTTTCCCCTTCAAATAATAATTAAGTTTCTGAATATTAATTGTTCATAAAATTTTCATCCTTTCCATTTTGTTCATAATAATTAACGAAACAAAAAAAAAAAAGAGGGAAAAAAAAAATTCTTTCTTTTTTCTTGCGCATATACTATAATTTTTCTAATCAGTTTTTCTTCCTAATTTGGTTTAGGCTTTGTTATTAACTTCTCATTTATATGTAGTTTGCAAAAATAAAAACAGAAAAAAAAAAAAAAATTTTAGAACTTTATTTCTCTTATAAATAAATAAATATATATATACCTACGTCTGTATATTTATCTCATTTTGTTATCTCTCATTTCCATTATTCTATTTTGTACTTAATTAAATGTGTAATTAATAGCGAGAAAACATAAATGGACAAACATACAGCTGCGAGCAAACAATATGGACGTTTATTTTATTTCTTTTTTGTGGTAATTTAAATTTACAGATTTAGTTTTGTTTCGCGCTCTTTTTCGTAATTCCTTAATTTATTATTTCCTTAATTCCTACGTTCCATTATTTTCCAATTCTTTTTCTTTTTCTTTTAGTATCCCCTTCTATAATTTCATCATTAAGTTTAAAAATATAAGGGATTGTGCGGTTTTAAAATTATGAATAATTAAACGATCATTTTTTTCTTGCTACATTTTAATATTTGTGTATCCCCATACTCATTTATTCATTCATTTATGTATTTTATATAAACAGGATAAAGCCAAACAGTAAAACACTTCACATTATTATCAGAACAAAGATAATCATTTATATATGCACATTCATGTTGATGATATATATATATTATTTTTTCTTTTTTTTTTTTTTTAATAATAAATTAATTTCATTATATAATATTTTTTAAATTTTGAAGTGCTTTTTCAAAATTAAATTTTTCTTAAAAAAAAAAAAAAAGCGGTTAACTTTTTTTTTTTTTTTTATAATATTTTATTTTTCATTTAATATATTATTATCCCCTTTTAATGTGTTTTATTAAACCAATAGAAACTTTTTGCACTTGAACTAGATGAAAATATGTAACACATACAAGAGTTTTAATTGGGCGAAGGGAAATTGTTTTACATTTCTACACGTATACACATATGTATACATATACATATACGCGTATGTCTGTATATGTTCAAATATGTATGTATTGATTGTGCTTATTGATTCTTGTACCTTTTTAAGATGCGACGAAACGTAAAATGTTTTATACGTTGTTAAGTTAATCCTATTTATATGTTAATATATAATAGACAGTAATTCACACAAAATAATTAGTACGTGTATAACGAGATAAAACAAAAAAAACAAAAAAATAAAATAAATAAAATAAATTAAAATAAATAAAATAAATAAAATAAAATAAATAAAATAAAATAAATAAAATAAAATAAATAATAAATTTCAAAGCAGAAGTAAATTAAGGCAAAAACTATACAAAACGGACAAAACGCAAAATATTATACATGAAATGTAAGTATAATATAACGCGGAAAATACAAATATACAAAAAAAAGGAAAAGAAAAATTCATGCAATGGAGGACGTACTAGATAATAACAAAATAAAAGAGTCTCTTCAACAACAAATAAATCAGATAGTTGAGGACAATGAAAAGCAGTACAATGAATTAATATCATACATTGAAAACGAAAAAAGTAAGATTCAATGATCATACAGTGAATATGCCGAAATACAAGGAATGCACTTGAACTTCCTTTTTAATTACAGTGTACGAAAATATAGCTTTTTTTTAATTTACTTTTTTCTTTTTTTTCAAAGAGCAAATAGAAATTCTGAAAAATAAAACAAAGGAAAAAAAAATATCAATTAATAGGATAACTCACGGTATTCTTGAAATTAGCTGACCAAAATGAAAACTTCATATGAGTATGTATATTAACAATTCATTTTATTTTTATTTTTTTTTTTTTATAATTTTTTTTTTATCTAAAAGAAAGGTTTATTAATATATATACATATATAAGTATGTTTTTCTTTTTTTTTTAATATATATTATGCTTATTATTTTTTTAAGAGATCGAAGCCAATACCGTTTTGGTAACTGAGCTGAAGGAGAGTGTCATGGTAAGAAGTCTACATAATTATGTCTTTCGAACCGTTTTACCTCTAACCATTTTTCCCTTCACCATTTTGCACATAGGAGGAGGAGAAAAAATTAGACGAATTTCCCAAATTAATTGACGAAATTAATGAAAGACTTAACTTAATTTTGAAAAACTTTGATTCATCTAAATTAGGTACTTCTTTTTATTTACGATCCCATGAGCTTTTTTTGTCCATTTGCATTACCTACATACGCCATTTTGCTTTTCTTATGCTTCTTACTTTTTATATACTTCTTACATTTCATATACTTCTTACATTTCATATACTTCTTACATTTCACATACTTCTTACATTTCATATACTTCTTACATTTCACATGCTTCTTACATTTCATATGCCTCTTACATTTCATATGCTTCTTACATTTCGTATGCTTCTTACGTTTCATGTGCTTTATACTTTTCCTTTTCCCCTTTAAATTTTGCTATAACAGAATATAACACCGTGAAATTACATAAGGACTATATTGAGAGTGAATGGAAGAAAAAACTAGAGACTTTATATAACCTTTTAGGATTTGAGATAATACTTCAAGGTTTTTCTAATGCTTAAGCTTTTTCTAATATACCGCTCGTCCGTTAATTTTTTAGTTCATATTGTATAACCACCTGTTCCTTTTGTAAGACATTTTTCTGTGTAATTGTCTGGAAATATGTGTGCCTTTTTTTTTATTATTATTACTATTTTATTATTACTATTGTTTTTTTTTTTTTTTTTTCCCTTTGTCGTAAATGTTAAAATTGAAGCAGATGATAAAATTGTAATCGAATTTTATAACATCCAAATGTCTGACCCGCAAAAGAAGTATCGAGCTACTGTCACTTTGCACAATGGAACGTACGAAGGTCAGGCAGAAATCTTTAATCGGTGCAAATGTATGCAAGTATACATATAGTTTGCACATATTTGTATGTGAATACATGGACATATTCACACTATGTACATTCAAACAAACAATTTTTTTGCAGCTATTGAAACGGCACCTCGCTTAAACAAATTCGAAGATTACGTGAACAGTTTAAATAAGGGCATGCCCTTTACCACGTTCTGCTGTCTACTCAGAAAGTCATTTAAAGAACTGAAATGAATTGGAGTGAACTGGAATGGACAGGAATAAACTAGAATAAATATTAATAATATGTGGAAATTTTTTTTTTTTTTTTCTTTTTTGTTTTGCACACCACTTCAACGAGTTCTCATATATCCAAAGTGCACATTTTAGGTGTGCATTGTGTTATGTGCATTTTTTGTACGTAAAAATGTTTAATTTTTTTTTTTCTTTTTTTTTTTTTTGTAATATACGTGTTAATGATACAAAACTATATAAGTATTTAAGTAGTGACTTCTTCATTTTTCGTACGTATTTTTAAGGACACAAAGTTTAAAATAAAAAATATACGTAAAAAGGAAACATATATTTGTAAATAAAAAAAAATTTCTCATATTTTTATTTTTATTTTATTTTTTTTTTTTCTTTTGTTACTGTTTAATATGTGCAAAAGGGAAGCTGCTACATGAATTTCCATTTTAGCCACAAGAGGGGTATATGCGATATATGTACATGTATATTTAAGTGGATATCTTCAAAATTGGAATAATATAGAACTACTACTCGCGCATAATTTCGTGAAAATTGGGAAATGCTTTCCCTAAAATTATGGAGATAATAATTTTTAATACTGACCAAATCTTCGATCAAAGCTAGTTGCGCAAGCACGATACGATACAGCCGTGACAAAACGTGAGTGTCCGCTTTTGCCCCAACATACACTTACGAAGAAATTAAAATAAGTTCCCATGATTTAACTGTCCACTTTGAAAGGACTGTATATTTGTTTTTCATTTTTTTTTGCTTACGCAATTTTGTTTTTTCATTTAATAAATAAACATATTCACAAAATGGAGACAATAAAAATCTTCGTCAATAATAATAATAAAAAAAAAAAAAAATTAAATTAAATTAAATTAATAAAGCTTAAATAAATTAAAAGTAAATAAAAAACTAAAGGGATATAAAATAATTTTATCCTTTTTTATTTAAAAAAGGGTAAAAGGCTATGTTTCTATTTATGTCATGACAGAGTTATGTTCATCCGTCATGGGTATATAAGGCGTGGTTCAAAACATCAACAGCGTATGGTGAAAAAAAAAAAATGGAAGCAGCAGCAATGTGCAGTGATATACACACATATATACATACATATATATATATATGTATATGCGTTCCTCCCCCCCCCCTCCCTTGCTTCTCAATCGTTCCCATCATTGTTAAACATACACAAGATTCATGAAAAATGCCAAAGGGTAAGAAGCGGTATACAATTCATTATATGGTTAAAGATTTGTAGGATGCATAAAAAAAGGGACTTCCTTAAGAGAACTTTTTATTTCCAACCCATATGATGGTGACAAAAGGGAATGGATAAAATTGGAATTTTCATAAGTAAGGAAAATATGATTTGGTGCATCAACAAACTTGTATATTGAATCGAAGGATAACTTTTGATAACATGTATTTGCCATATTTGTTGTACTTGTTATATTTCGTTTACTAGTTAGATCTTCATAATAATGAAAAAATGTTTTAAACTGCCTCTTATCACACCACCTCCACATATTTAAATAAGAACTAGGAATATTATAAAATTCTCTTTTCTTTTTTTCTTTTATTATAGAATATATAAATGATTCATCTGATAAAATTTTATTTTTTACATAGTATTCTTCCTCTTCTTTTATGGATCTGTCTACATGATCACTAACAACACATGGATATAAAATTACATTATCGTGAAAACCACAATATTTTTTATTATTTACATAATACCTTGAATTATAATTCCTCTTCAACATATTTAAATATTTCAATTTTTCACTTTCTCTCAAATTATACGTTTCTGTAATTACGTTTTCATAATATAAACAAGTTGAAGGGTATTTATATCTTAAATCAAATAGAAAAATTGAATTGTTCGAATTTAAACAAGTTAATGAAATACCAGTTAAGCTAAAATCTTTAAAAGAGTTGTCACTATTATAATATTTCTTCTCATTTTCATAATCTATTAAATTATAATTTACATAGGATACATAATTTGCTACTCTTCTATCATCAATTAATATATTCTTTTTACTTAAAACTATGTTTGTATTTGTATCAAAACAATTTATTTTTTGTAAATTCTCCATTACTTTCTTATTACTTTCGATCTCACCTCTTTCTAAGTCTACTCTATAGCATATTGCCTTACTTAAACCAACACAACATTTGTTCTTATCAGTTTTTACAATGTTCTTTATCTTTGTTTCTTCCTTCTCTTTGCATGTATTCAGGGCGATAACTCCCGTCAGTGGTAGTTCCCCTTCATCTGTAAAATGAAAAAGAGATCATTAAAAATATGGATATTCCACGAGATATAGGGGCATTTACGAAACATAAATCATTCAAGTTGTTTAGACGATTTCGGTGCGGACACACGAAAACAGGCATAAACCAAATGTACGCGTTGCAGAGGGGGATGCAATCAAGAGTATGTTTATATATATATATATATATATATATATATATATATATATTTATATATGTGTTCGCATGTATTCCTATTTGTTCCTATATATGCATGAGCATCGATATAGTTGAATCTGCACACTCACTCACTTAAAGGGGGGGTTCGCATAACCCCCAATTTGCTCTCTATTTTTTTTGGTACCTTTTAGAGAAAAGAAGTACAAGGAGGAGCTGTCGGCTAACAAAAATTTGTCACTTGTTAGGTTAACCGAATCCGTCGCCATAATATGTTTGCTGCCACTGAGAGATAACTTCGATTTAAGTAAAATATTTGGAACTAACGAATTTAGATCATCAATTTTCCACAGATTAACATAACCAAACTTGTCTAATGATATAAAAGAAGTAAAGGAAGGATACAAATTACTATGTTTATTTTCAATTAATTTTACTATTCCCCCATTATTTGAATGATCCGATATATGATGAAAGTAATTTTCATGCACATAATTACTTTTCAAATTCCACCTTCTTTGTACATGTTTTTTTAACTTCACTTTATACTCAAAAGAACATATTTTATTTCCATAAGGAAATACATCATTAAAAAATGTACTCGGTCTTTTAAAATCATACTTAAAACTCTCATCAGATATACAAAAATGAACCTTCTCTCTATTATATTTGCTTAAATATATTCTTGTAAATTCATATAAGCTAAATAGATTTCTAATGTTAATAATATTATTTGTAAAAAGAACGTTATTTTGTACTGATTTATTAGGTATGAGACTAGCCTTTTCATAAGAGTTCCTTTGCTCTCCCTCTCTAACCATTCTTTCCATCATTCCGTAGCAATCATGGTTTTCTTCTTTCCCTGCTATATACGATCCCTTTGTAAGCTTATCTGAAGCATGCAGCTTATCCAAATTATTACTATGATTATCATTATTGTTTTTTTTAATATCATTATTAACATAATTATTTATTTCACCACTGTTTTTATTTCCGCTGTTTCCATTCTGCGCATTACTTAATACCCAATGTTCCTCTCTGGAATGCTTCCTTTCCTCAAACACTTCATTTGTGTTATGAACCCATACTCCCCTTCCATTCAACAGTTCCCTCTTATGGTCATATAATTTTTCGTAACTTCTCATTTTATAATTCACACTTTTTAAAATTTTAAACTGGTATTCCTTGTTCTCTTTTAGGAAAAGCATAATGTCTTTAATATTTTGTTTGAACGGATTTATATGAACGTTAATATAAAAAAAATTGTTAAAAATATCGTATGAGCATTTACATAATGGCATCAATTTATATAGTTCATTATAATTTAAAAACTCACTAAGTATTAAGAAATATAAGAAATTATTTAAAATGGAAATTAAAGGGTTATTGAAATTGTAATCTGTGGTATAATCATCATTACTTTGGATATAATTACCACAATAATTGCCGTTAATTTTTTTATTGCTACTACTGTTGTTAGTATTTATCGTATTTTTAATACTATTATATGAGGTAGTTAGACTATTTCTTTTCCTCTTTTTTTTCATATATTTTGGGGTCACAGAGTTTAAAGAAGCATACATACGAAAACTTAACTTATTCCAGTTTGTGTAATAATTTGTATAATTATATTTATTAAAAGGCACCATAAAATAAACAAACGAATTTTTATCAAATAGTGATTCCATAATATAATTAGTTTTGTACCCTTCATACATCGAATAATAGGAGTTATCATCATTTGAAATGCATTCCATGGAACTTGAATAATCTTCTTCATCATCTTCTTCTTCTTCATACTCTTCTTTCCCTCCCGACTCCTCCTCTTTTTCTTCATTTACTTCGTTAACTTTATTTACCCCGTTAACTTCATTCACCTCATTTCTTGATGCAGCAACGACATCTTTCTTTTGGTTGTCCCTCCCTCTTATAATATCCTCCCTATGAGTTCTATCACGATGGCTATTTGCCTCAGTATGCTTACTGATCCCTCGACTCTTGTCGTTCCCACAATTTTCATCATTAATCTTAACAATATCTTTATTAAAATAATTATTCATGTTATTCAAATTACATGTTTCCTTGTGTACTTCCTCCATTGACTTACCTTGGTCACTCTCCTTAGTGTCGTACTCATAATATTTACTGAAGTCTTCATTCTTCTTAATAATCTCGTCCACCTTAAACGTGTCCATATTAGTTTCTTTTATTTACCTGTTATGAACATTTGCACATACAAGCATATGAACATATACATATATGAACACATGCACATATGTACATGCGAAAATGTGTGAGCACACAAATACACGTGCACATATATACACTTATATATATTTATACACGCACGCATGCATGCATACATCTAACCCAACAAGTAACTTCCCTACGAGTGATATGCATCAAAAAAAAAGATAAAAACAGACGACTTAAATATGATATAGTCAGATGTTCAACTCACGTTCCATATTTCACGATTTTACATACAGTAAGGTAGCATTTGCATATTATAAATGTGCATATGTGCAAGTACAAATAGAAAAGTTCATATCTATATATATAAATATATATATATATGCGTGTGTACATATATTGGTACAGGTGCATATATACTATGTATATATATACATATGCGGGTATGTAAGTGTGCAAATTATTTTTTCCCAGAACTAGGCAACTGCACATAAAAAGAGACGACCTTATGTCACTATAAAAGGATCATAAACGATTTGCTAATTGAAGCAAAAATAAATTGTATGTACAAAAATAACACAGCAAATTAAAGCAAGTTAAGTTTTATGAACATGCGCCTATGAGCAGGTTAAATGTATTCATAGCCATATGTAATGTACCCGTTGGAACAGCTTTATAAATAAGGAAAAAAAAAAAAAAATGGAGGGAAAGTGCGAAAAAACGAGCACAAAAATGGAGGGAAAATGAGAGAAAAAAAGCAAAAATAATGGAAAACATATATTAACACCCAAGTGAAGCTATTACAAATTTAAACTAATCGTATGGTAACGTTATATGAGTATTATATATACGATAACACTGTAATGACATGCATTACTCATATGATATTAAAGATATAACTTCAGAAATATATAAATGAAAATAAGCCCTTTCTACTACTACTAACGATGATAAATATATTTATTGTTAAATTCTAAAAGAAAAAGAAATTTACAAATACATACAGTTTTTTCCTAATACTATTTTTATTATAATAAAATATATTAACATTATTAATTCCTTTCATAAATCTCATTTTATTCAGCTTTGACTCTTCAGTTTTATGTACTGCTAGAATAGTATTCTTCAAATAGGAGATTAAAGCATCTTCTATAGTAATTTTAAAGATCTTTTGAAAAGAACTACTTATTAATATGTAATTATAAATCAAAAAATAAATAAATAAATATATATATATATATATATTTATTTATTTTCACGTATATTTTTATACAAGTACATATGTACGTATATGTACGTGATTATACAGCATATATTTACATACCTATCTACATAATATAATTTTTTCTATTAATTGTAAAAAAATTTCATATGATACATGAATAAATGATGGGAAAAATAAAGAAAAATAAAGAAAAAAAAAAAAAAGAAAAAAACGAAAAATTAGCATTTTTTTAATTTTTAGGATTGAGTAATAAATTCAAGTAAATGAAGGAACGTTATTGTTACGCATATACCCGCACATACATATATGAGGTAAATAGATATGTATATACGCATATATGTACGTGTTCAATTTTATACATTCCCAACTTGTTAAACGAAAAAAAAAAAAAAAAAAATATATATATATATATATATATATATATATATGTATAAATATGTATGTATATATATTTGTGCACATTCATAAGTGGTACATTTATATATATATGAATGTAATAGTCATGGCTACAGCATGATGCACTTACATTTTATTATTATTTAGCTAATTAACACGTAATAAAAAAACCCGTAAATGCACGTTCTTGTAATTGTTTCTTGTTTATATATATATGCAGCATAGTTCAATTTCAACACGGTATTTTTTATTTTATATATTTTATTTTCTACTGTTCTGTTTTTTTTTCTTCGTGCATAATAATAAGTAGGTAAGAATAAGGAATATTTTGTCGTAGGATTGGTAATCCGTCATTACTTTACTAGTAGTTATTATGCCTTTGTAGTTCAACAAGTTACTAATTACACAAAGGATACTCTATATATATATATATATATTTTTTTTTTTTTTTATTATTAAATTATACATTTCCGTTAATTTGAATAAATAACATTTAAATTAAAAAAAAAAAAAAAAAAAAAAAGAAAAAAGAAAAAAGAAAAACACATATACGTATGCATATACAATGGAATAAATAGAAAGAAATGAAAACACATTTTTTATGGTTAATAAAACACGACGGATTTACTTTTTATAAAAAACAAAAAATTTTTGCCCGTTGAAAAATTTAAATATATGCATTAAAAGAAAGGGTCAAGATAGAGGCAAGAAAGGCACAAACACGAACTTGCATGAAAATATACGAACGAAATGAGATTCAGAATTTTAATTTTTTTGTTTACACATACGGAATAATGACCTGATATATATACATGCTTATAAATACATACGTACATACATATAAATACTTATGCATACATGTATATAATTTTTTCGCATTACAAAAAGAGGCTGTAAGGTAGATATATCGAATAAAGGTACACATATATGATCCAAATTATTGTATCTGTTCCTTTTATAATTTTGCTTTCGTATAAGCTGAATGCATAGGAAGTAAGTTGCTGAGAAAGATCCACATTCTTGGGTACGCATTTATATATATAGGTATAAATATATATTTATATATGTATACAAAATTTACCGCCCCTTTTTTATCATATTATTTTAACCCGTTGTACTGTTTAAAAAATCCGCGTTAGAACGAAACAAATATGGAAAAGTTGTTCTCGAATCAGGTTAAAAAAAAAAAAATAATGTCTTAGTTTATTATTACGGAAATTAACAGAAAAACAAAAACGAGGACACATATTTAGATACGAAAAGTACGCAAAACGGTTTCTGCTTCTACACCATAAGTATACATACGGGGGCATTAACTTGTATACGTGTGTGTATACATATATATACATTTGCGAATATTTTTAAGTCTTTCCGTATACACAGCTTTTTTAATATTTTTTTAAGCCACTCTTTAAAGTAGTGACTAGGCCAAGTGTTCCATCTTTTTTATTCAAAATTTTTCATAAAAAGGGTAGTAAGTTAAGCAAAAAAAAAAAAAAAAAAAAGAACAAAATAAAGGAACAAAGAAGTAACAAAATAAGGGAACTAAAAAGGAAAAAAATAAGGGAACTAAGAAGTAAAAAGATAAGGGAACTAAAAAATAAGCCAAAAAAACGGAACAAAAATGGGAGCAAAATGGAAAATTATCAAACGTCCAGTGATTCACAATATTATCAAACGAAATATAAAAAAGAGCCCCTCCTCCTTCAACATTTACGGGAAAGTAAAAGTCGAAAATCCAGTGGTAGAATTAGACGGAGATGAAATGACCAAAGTAATATGGAAAGATATTAAGAATAAATTAATACTACCCTATCTAGATTTGAATATAAAATATTTCGATTTATCTATTCAAAATAGAGACAGAACAAATGATGAAGTAACACTAGAAGCAGCAGAGGAAATAAAAAAAAGTTCTGTTGGTATAAAATGTGCTACAATTACACCTGACGCTGCTAGAGTTAAGGAATTTAATTTAAAGCAAATGTGGAAAAGTCCAAATGGCACGATAAGAAATATATTAGACGGAACTGTTTTTAGAGCTCCTATTCTTATAAAAAATATACCTAGATTTATACCTAATTGGAGAAAACCAATTATTATAGGAAGACATGCTTATGCTGATCAGTACAAACAGAAATCATTAAAAATTGAAAAAAGTGGTACATTTGAAATAGTTTTTACCCCCGATGATAATTCTCAAGTAGTCAGAGAAAAGGTTTACCATTTCAAAGGTTCTGGTGTGTGTTTAGGTATGTATAATACAGAAGAGTCTATCCGAAATTTTGCTTTATCATGCTTCAGATATGCATTAGATCTTAAAATGCCTCTATATATGAGTACAAAAAGTACCATACTGAAAATCTATGATGGATTATTTACAGATATTTTTTCTGAAATATATGAAGAAAAATTTCGAAAATTATTTGAACAACATAATTTATGGTATGAACATAAATTAATTGATGATATGGTTGCGCAGGTTTTGAAATCTGAGGGAGGATTTGTATGGGCTTGTAAGAATTATGATGGAGATATACAATCAGATGCAGTTGCACAAGGGTATGGAAGCTTAGGTTTAATGAGTTCTATTTTAATGTGCCCAGATGGTGTTACATGCGTTTCTGAAGCTGCACATGGTACTGTGACAAGACATTTTAGATCTTATCAGAAAGGTGAAAAAACATCAACAAATCCTATTGCATCTATTTTTGCATGGACAAGGGGTCTTCAACACAGAGCTAAGTTAGATAACAATCAACCCTTACAACAGTTCTGTTATGCACTTGAAAGGGCTTGTATAGAAACCGTTGAAGATGGACTAATGCCGAAAGATTTAGCAGCATGCATTAAAGGAATTAAAAATGTTACCGAAAAAGACTATTTGTTCACAGAAGATTTTATAGATGCAATTAATGAAAAACTTAAATTTAAATTACTAGTTTTTCAAAAAAAAAATGAAACACAAGCGACTAATACAAAATTACATAATGAAAATTGGAATCACTATGCACCACAAGAACATGCCTCCTGAACTGTTCATATGTACTGCTTTTCTTGAATTCGCGTATTTATCGCTTATTTAGTTTTCCATTGTCCATTCTTTTTTCATCTACTTTTTTCAATATTTATTTATTTCCATATTTATTTATTTCCATATTTATTTATTTCAGTATTTATTTATTTCATTATTTATTTATTTCCATATTTATTTATTTCCATATTTATTTATTTCCACTTTTATTTTACATATTTTCCCAATTTAATTAAGATCATATATATGTACGCGTTGACGCAATGCGTTCCACTGGAACATAAATATACTGTATGCATGTGCGAATATAAAGCTATATAGTAGCTAACATTTTAAACCCTCAGTGATTCTAACCACGTTAGAATATTTACATTTTTCGTATAACTATGCCATTCCCATTTGTGAAATGTACACCTTTTACATTTATCCTGAACAGAAGTTTCTTCCTTTTTTTTTTTTTTTTTTTCTTTCTAGCTTCCTCTGGTTATTATAAACAGATGCAATTACGTCAGCTTTCACCGCCTGTCTATTTGTTGTAATGAGCAGGTTATAATATGTAAGCTATGATTAATGTAACTGTTCATAGAGTGATATAATACTAAGGGAAAGCAGAAAAAGTCCATATTTTTCATAACTCTAAAATGCAAAGCAGTGAATGGAAGCGCAGTGGCAAATGCATAGGTTAATATTCTTAAATTTTAAAATAATTTTAAAAAAAAATTTACAAAAAAAGAAAGTCAAGAAAGCATACGTAAAGAAAAGTAAAGTTCAATATACTACATAATAGCATAGAAAAGTATACTATAGAACAGTACAATAGAGAAAGTATAAATATTGACTTCCTGATGTGTGAAAAAAAAGGTACTCAAAATGTACATACACATGTATATGCATATAAATGTTCACCTACACATATACGCCCGCGCATAACATCTTCACACGACCAAAAAATATGCCTTATTATCGCAGCGTTGGAAAGCACGAACACTAAAAGCTAACTTCATATATTTACCTGATTAATTTCTTCAAAAAATACATATATATGTTACATGAAATTTTTTATTTCAAATTACCATTCACGTAAAATCTGGGATAATTTTTCTGAGTTAAGAAATAATTTATTGATGCATCGTATTCTCATTTATTCAGCTTCTGACCTTATTTCTCGTCGTATTTTGTTCAATATATGACCTCATTTTTCCTTTTTATTTTTCTTTTTATGATAGAAAAACTAAATATACCTATGTCATTACGATGCTCTGTCTCGAAATATCATTGAATTGAGGTAATTCGATTTTTCCATTTTCGTCCCTTGGGAAATTTTCCATTTGATAATAAACCTCTTCATACTCCTTTCTATTTTCTTGAATTAGCTGTTCTACGCTTCTTTGACTTCTTAAGACGTCAATTTTATCACTTTCTTTTGAGTCTAGCCAATTATTTATAATATCCCATAATTTAGAAAATATAGTACGAGATTCGTCAACCCCTTCAAAAAAACTTATACAGTCCTTCTGATGGGCATCTAATAATATATCTCCATATTTTTTTCTACAAACTTCACATTCCATATCCATTTGATGAATTGGTGGTATTGTAGGGTCAAAGTAAATTTCTTTAGTGTTTAAGTCCCTTTTAATTTTTGCAAAAGCTAATTTAACTACTTTATAAATATATCTTATAAACATGCGAATATATCTTAAAATGTCTTTCGCAATGACATCACATTTTAAGTCTACTACATTAGGTAGAGTGTTATTTAAATTATATTCATCCTATAAAAAAAAAAAAAAAAAAGCAAGTAACATACAAATGGAATAATTATATTATTGATTTTTAATAAATTTAAAAGTGTTCATTGGAAATGATTTTCTTCACACTAAGTGTGTTGTTGATATATATACGCATGACATTGTCTTAACGCTTAATTTGTTACTTTAATATAATTTAGTTTTAGTTTTAGTTTATTCTATTTTATGTTATTCTATTTCTTTTTTATTCTGTTTTATTTTATTCTATTTTATTTTATTCTATATCTTTTTTATTCTGTTTTATTTTATTCTATATCTTTTTTATTCTGTTTTATTTTATTCTATATCTTTTTTATCCTATTTTATTTTATTAGTCTTCTTTTTTTTTTCTAGTTCTTTTTCTCTTTTCTTTCTTGTCTAATTTCTTTTTTTTTTTAAGCTCAAATGCTTATAAGACTGGAACACTGTTTTACCTGACTCATTGGATACATACGATTCATAAGGTTGTTCACTCTGTTGCTTTGAAACGATTCTCTAATACATATTGGCACATTGGTGTGCATATTGTCAAGATCCATAAATTGCCCATTTAGAGAGTAATTAATATCATCAGATAGATATGCATAAGTTAACCTACTTGGATTATTGCTTATATATTTTTCTTTATATTCTGCATTTTTATCACTCATAGGCATAGCATAATTATAATCTTCTATATTACTTCCTTGGATTGAATTACTGGGATATATTACATAAGGATTATATTCTTGACAGAATGAATTATTAAAAGAATTATATTTTTTATTGCTCGTTTTACGTTTGTTGTCAACTGTGCGAATAAATACTTTTCGATTTTGTGGTTTGCAACTAAATGAGTTTCCTGAGCAACTAATATTCATTGAAGAATTTTTCTTATTTTCATATTCATGAACTCCTGCATTCGGATAAGTATAGTACTCCTGATATTTCGTTTGGGGAACTGCAATACTTTCATTAGTGTACCCCTCTACAGCATATTGTCTACCTGTACTTTCAGGTAGGGTGTCGTTGGTTTCTTCAAAACCCTTATCAGGTTTACTCATTTTTTCATAATTTTTATATGAATTTACAAACATAGCCAGATGGCAGATAGGTATAACTATATATATGAGCTGCTTTTTTAAAAATATATATATATACGTAATATCACTATAAATCTATTAGTTTATTAGCATAAAAAAAAAAATATGTTAATCTATACTTGATGAACTGAATATAAAACCAATGTTTTTCCTTGCACTTCCTTCATTCATATAAACATTGTAGAGGGTAAAAATTTTTATAAATATATTAGCACAAAATTAAATATTATAAAATATAAATTCTACGTATGATTAATGTATGCATATGTATACCTTCACACGTATATATATATATATATAAGGTGAAAACTTAATATTTTCGTTCTTTTTTATTTTTTTTATAACAGTAATGTACGTTAAATGGGAAGACACTAATAACCACTTAACCTTATATTGTAATAAACATTTTACACAAATGGTGATACGAAAACTTCAGTAAGCAACATTGGTAATGCAGCTAAGTTAGAAATAAAAACTTATACAAAACGGATAAAATATGCTTATGTATATACTTTTATGGATATACGCATATATACATACATACATGCATATATACATACACACATACATACATGCATATATACATACACACATACATACATGCATACGTACAATTATAAATATAATCTTTTTAACGTATAAAAAAGTAGACTTAATATTTTAGTCAAATTTCTTTTTTCTTTATTTCTTTTTTTTTTAAATTCTTTTTTAAAGAGAAAAGGCTTTAAGAAAAATTACAAATGTGAGATTTTTAAGTGGGTAATACTTAAATTATTTTTAATACATACATGTATATATTTTCCTATACACACATATGATACAATATTAAAATGGAAAAGAAAGAAAAAACATTTAATATTTTGTCTTCATTAACCATACTATTAAATAATGAACAGGTCATAATAAATAACGCAACTACCTAATAAAACATGTGAGCAAAAAAAGCTATTTATTAAAAATTATATGAACTGTTCAGGTTACATATGTACATATATTGAAAAGAATTACACGTACAACCATAAAAATGGTAGGAAAAAAAAAAAAAAGAAAAGATAACAGTCTTAATATGCAATAATAACAAAAGAAAAAAAAAAAAAAATGTGGCTCTTGATCATGTAATTAAATTTAAAATTTGTAATTTTTTTTTTTCTTTTTTTTTTTAATAGTACATTAAATAAATCAGTTTATTCAAAATTTCAACTTTTAATCGGATCAAGTAAAAACGTAACAAATAATTATTCTATTCTACAAAAAAAAACAAATTAAAATAATTTCCATAAAAATTTATAGACTTCTAATTCAAAAATTACTTATTCAATGTTTTTTTTGTTTATGAAAAAAAGAAAAATATATAATTTCATTTTATTTGATAAATTATATAAGTGTGTTTCTTAATATTGGTATATTTTAAATTATACATTTTTTTTTTTTTACTGTAATTTCATTTGTACTTTTTATTTATTAATATACTTCCGGATGTTTTTTTGATGTGTGCGTATTTGTGTGCAGTGTATTTATATTACATTCGCAACAAGTAAAAAAAAAAAAAAAAATTTTTTACAAATGTGTTCTATATTTTTTTATTTTCACATTTATTTTTATTTTCCTTTCATTTTGCTCTTTTTGTTCAATTCGTTCAATTTTTCCAGTTCATTCAATTTGTTTAATTCGTTCAATTTGTTTAATTCGTTCAATTTGTTTAATTCGTTCAATTTGTTCAATTTGCTTAATTTTATCAATTTTCGATTTATATTCCATCGCTTTCCTCTTTAAAATGTTTCACGAATAAACATGAATCAGATTTGTTCTATAATATTTTTTTTTTTTGAAAAGAAACTAGGTAAATTCAGCAGAATAAAAATAAGTAAAAGGAAAAACTAATTCATTTAAAAAAACATAAATTTAAAATGGATTAACTAAAAAGGGTAATCTAAAACTCACAAGAAAAAAAAAAAGATATTTGCGTTTTTTATCATACTTTTATTTTTTTTGCATATAATTCCATTCCTTCAAGTGCCTAATAACATATATGAACATTGTAATTCACATATTTATTATGTTTTGTTTTATGTTTAAAGAAAAATTATTACGAAATTTCAAAAAGGACCACCAAAAATGTAAAAAAGTAAAAAAAAGTAAAATTTCCCATGTTTTATTTTTCTCTATGGAAAATAAGCAAAAAGATGGAAACATACATAATGAACATAAAGCAAAACAACTGAAATGCTTTAAATGCTAACTGTATATAAAAAATGAATTATAAAATAGCATTTTAACTAATAATAATACAAAAAAAAAGTTAAAATTAAAAATCAACAATTTAACCAATAATTAAGTAAAAAAAAAAAAAAAAAAATACGCAAAAAAAAAATATATATATTTACATATAAATTCTTGCATGTCATATAAAAATGGGGGTAAAATGCGAAAAAAGAAAAATTATAAAACATATTTATTTTAATTTTTACAATGGTACGTTACAAAATATTAATAAAAAGAGGGTAAAATTTAAATTATTCTTTTACTCATAAACAACACTTAAAAGAGAAAAAATATCACATATAAATGGCAAAGGGGGAAGAGGGAAAAAAATGTATGGGTGAAGGGTATAGATGGGTGAAGTATTTGGGCAAAAGTTTGTGCATGTTTAGGAAAATATATTAAAAGGAAAAAATTGTAATAAATTCATGCATTGTGCAGCAGCATTGGATATATACATGAGTGCATATACATATATGTGTTGTATGTGTACTTGTGTGTGTCTGTACGTGAATAACTACGTCAACATTTGTCGTCATGATAAAGAAAGTTATTCTGACTGCTTCCAGGTTTGGCATCTGCATGTGTGTAGTTATCAATTGGCAGCTTTTTTTCTTTTGCTGAAGAGAGCATGGATATAATAGATAATATTAGGCCGGAAATAGATAAACTAGGGTTGTAGTCATCACCTAATAAACTTAAACAAATGTCTCCATTTGAATACACATGTGTGTGCTTAGGTGGTTTTTGTAAAAAATAAACAGTTGGTGGTTTTAAGGGATAATCATCAGAAAAAATAATTTTTATTTTATAAATTTCATTAGCATATATAGTATTTTCTAATCCTGTATATGTTACAATCCAAATTCTAATATTATTTGGGTGTACATCTATTGTACAATTGATTGGAGGATTTTTTAAAAAATTATGCAATTCTTTTTGTATTCTGTAATTAGCATTTCCCAAATTGTACTTTGTTCGTATATGCTTTTGTACACATGTAGAAGGTTTCAGTGTGCTACAATTAACAGGTTTATTCGGTTGTATTGTAAATAACCGTTTTGTATTTTTCTTCACATTTTCATTTATTAGATATTTACTTTTACCTAAGTAATATACAGGGTTTTTATGTAATATCTTGTTCCATTCTTTTTTTGTGCCACATTTTGTCTTTATCATAAAATTAATATATTTATTCCTGTGATTTGTAAAGCTTCCATATTTTGGTATACATGAAAAAGATCTACATTTTACGCAATTCTTATTTCCAAACCTTGTTAATATGCTCATATAACATATTATTATTAAACTTTTTAGCACTTTTACCTTTTTCATTATTTAATCTCATCTTATTATACTGAACGAATTTTTTTTTATAAGATATGAATTAATCATTTTGTTAAGAAGGGTTCTTTATTCTTATTATACCATTGTTATGTATGTGTATGTGTGTGTTTGCGTATTTAAATAAATAAATATATATATATATATATGTGTTCGTGTATGTATACAAAAGTGTGTATATATATATAATGTAAGTGTAAATATGTTTGTTGGCATGCACATAAAACCCATTTAAATATTCCTACAATGAAATATTTTTATAATGTATCTCGCATTTGTTAACCATGTTATGTTAACTCTTAACCATACACTGTTATTACTTTTGACATTTTTTAAAAATGTGATTACTTCTTTTTATGTGTACAAAAAAAGTAAAATAAAATAATGCATTTGTTATGTCGTTATATAATATTCAAACTCGTAACATTACATTTTAGAATTTACAAAAGAAACAGGAAAGGGATCTCATCATGCCTTCCAATATAAATATAAATTTTTATTATATATTTATCTTAATATTTGTATTCTCCTATTTTGCTTTATCTTATTGTTATTTGGTATTTAATATTTTTGTAAAAAACATTTGTATTCCGCTTTAAAATTAACCTCCCATATTTTATATGAAATCTTAATAACATTTATCTATATAAAATGTACGAGGCAAAATATTATTTTTGTATCAACACAATAAATTTCATACCTATTGTTGAACGCCCTTCAGTCAAAAAGAAATTTAAGCATTTTTATATTTTTTCATTTATGCATTTAACGCTTACACATAACGCAAAAAAGCAGTAAAGCATAAAAAAAAAAAAAAAAGTGAGAAAAAGAAATTGCTTTCATTCAATCACATTCGAATTATTAAGAATGTCCTTTGAATATTTTGTAAAACTTGTTATCAGGCTCTTTCCATATGTTTAGGTTAAACATCTTTTTAAAAACAGTGAAAAACATGGCAGATCTTTTTTTTTTTTTTTTTTTTTTTCTTTTTCTCTTAAATATAGGCTATGAGCCAAGAATAATACTGTTTTTGCTTAGCAATACAAGTGTAACAAAACCAAATTAACTGCTGTGTAATAATAGCATAAAATTTTGACGCCTTTTTCGTCTCGATATAATATACATATGTACATATATATTTGTGTTAATATATATAAGCTTAATTATAGTTTAGTATTATATGTATAATTATAACTTTGTATATATTCTTAATTACACTGCTTAAAAGTGTTTTACATCCAATTAGATGCCTGCTTATTAGCCAAAGAAAAGTTAAATGGAGAAAAAACCTATGTTATTTCAATAACTACTTAAAAGAATATGTAATAAAAGGTATATTATAATAACATATATAATGGGCTGTAAATAAATATTAAAAGAAAAAAAGTAAAGAAAAAATAATAAATCATAATTAATAGAAATGAACATTTTTATAACCTCACACCATACAACTTTCCTCGCGTAACAAATATTTTATCATTAACCATTTAAAAATTTGGTAAAAGGAATAAATTTTTAATTCACCTATTAATTCGCATGACAACAAAGAATCAAAAAAAAAAAAAAAAAAAAAAAATTGACCTTTTTTAATACATTATACATGTAAAATGTGCATATAACTTATATCTCTCCTTGATATATTTATATATGAACATTCCAAAAGTGATATCACAAAAATAAGTGTAAATATATACTTGAAAAATTTTCACTTATACTATAGTAGTATTTTCATTTCGTTTCCATTTAATTTTGATGCAATAAAATATAATGTAATGTGGCATAATATAAGGTAAAATAGTATACTGTAAAATAGTACATTATAATATTGCTCATTGTAATATAGTTTACTGTAAAATTGTTTATTGTAATACAATACAATTTAATGTGATATGATTTATTTCCTTTTTTTTTTTTTTTTTTTTTTTTGAGACAGCTATTTTATTTTATGACCATTTATAATATTAAAGAAAAAACGAAGGGAAAAAAAAAAAAAAAAAATAAAGCAAAAATATTAAGAGGAGCAGACACAATAACTATAAAAGAAATTTAGTGTGATATGCTTTTTTCTTTCTTTTTTAATGCAGGTTTATAGAACGAAACATATCTCTTCCTTCTAACAAAAGTGTAATTCGAGCTTTGGTTTTTTAAGGAAAACTTACGGCGCACATGCATACACATGTGTATGTGTGGATATATATATATATATTTGTATTTGTGTATATATTTTGCGTTCCTCCTCCCTACGTACTTTACCCTCATGCACACAAGTATATTTACCTTAAATGTTAAGCAGTTATATACAGAAAAATATATATTACATAAGATTCAACTGTAATAAAGAAAAATAAAGAGGCAAAATTCCTTTAACTATATTTGTATTCCTTTTTTTTTTTTTCTTTTGACCTCGTATATGTGGCGCATTCTTTGTGCAATGAGAGGATGATCTAAAAAACGGAATACGCTATTAAGGATACAGGGATAATTATGTTTTAGTATTCTGAAAAGTGAATTGTAAAATAAGAATGAGTACTATAAATAAGAAGAGAAAAAAGAAAAAAATATTTTCAGATGAAGAAGACAGTAAAAGTAATGAAATTGAACATACTTCTATTGAGGTGAGTAGTGAAAGGGCCACAAAAAATAAACCACTTCTATGTACAAACGGAATTGATGCATATGAACATGACCCTGTTGACAAATCCGAGGGTGAAGAATTAATAGAAGGAAATATTACCAAGAAAGTTGAAGATGTAGGAGAAGAAGGAGATGATAGAAATGGTGGAGATATAAATAATAATGACATAAATGGCTATATTAGGAGTGAAAGTGGAAATATTGAGCAAGGTAAAAATGGAGATGATAAATCTGAACATAGCCAAAATGACACACAACAAAGCAACAAATGTGAAGATATTTTGAAACAAAAAAAAAAAAAAAAAAAATTGAAAAAATGCACTATGCAAGAAGACGCCTCAGGAAACGATACTACAGATATGATAGAGAGTAGAAATATAGAATACACGCTTAACAGAAATGACAGTGGTGAGACCAATAATACAAACGAAGACGCATCTAGTGGAGAAAATTCACTCAAGGAGAATAATTCTAAAAAACTTGGAGAAGGGAAACATGAAGAAGAGACCACATTCCATAAAATGATTAATGAAAAAAAAAAAAAAAAAAAAAGGAAAGTGCACAAAATGGAAGAGGTACAGGAGATGAATGATCATGAAGGGAAACAATGGAAAAGTGAAGATGAAAACGACGGGAAGGAGCAGCAGCAAGAACAAGACCAGACACAGAAGCAGCGTGTAGTTAACCACTCTGAAGATAACGAGGAAGAAGATCTTTGGAGAGATCAGAAGAACGAATTAGAAATTTTCGAAAAGGCAGGGACGCACAAAAAAGGAGATAAACGAGCAAATCAAAGAAGAGACGATAATAATATAGATGAACAAGGCGAAGGAAGGGAGAGGGAAGGGGAGGAAATAAAGACCTCAGTAAAGGAAAAGCAAAAAAAAAAAAAAATAAAAAACTCGAAGTTGATAGATAATATAAATCCTAATGAAGACAAGTTAAAATTGAAAGCAGTTCAAATAGCATTTATAAAAAAGGAATACAATGTTGAAGAATACATCTTCGAATGTTTAAAGATAATTATTCCCATAAACAAGAGTGAGCTGTTCTTAGGCAAAGAGAACATTATTCTTGACAATTCAAGTAAGGATGATATAAAAAATTTGGAAATATTTTGGTTTGACAGATTAACGAGAAATAGAAGGAGAAGCATCATTAATTGCTTTACCACGATGCGTAAGTTGGGTGTACTTAATAGCGGGGGTAATACTTTTAAAGATTCATACTCAGTTGCACCTCCAACTTCAATTGAAGCTGCTACGGGGGATAGGACTTCACTAGAGGACAAACCACATCCTATGGAGGATAAGGGAATCCCAACCATTGACCACATATTTAATAAGAGCAAGGAATATATCATAGTAGATAACTTAGTTTGCCTGTGCAACCAACAGATTAAACTGATAAAGGAATACATTTCGTACATAAAAAGAAACATCTACGATTTATCATCTATCACAGAAAATAATGAAAAAATAAAAGAAATGAAGATCTTAGAACCTATAAAAAGAAGAGAAATTTTTTTTTATTTAAATATATGTATAGCAATGAGTTATGCACAAGAATGTACTCCAAATGTATATGGTCTTCACACTTGTGCAACCCCGGATATCCGAGGGTTTAATTTACATCCTATGTTTTCTCATATTAATAAAAAAAAAAATGAACTACGAAATGACCACGTAACTGACCCTTGGGAGAAGCTAAGATTATTAAAAAAACATGGGAGGAAAATTGAAACATCCAGTAAATATGATATTACAAACAGAAATAAAAATAGTTATAATGAGAGTAGTAGCATGAATAAAAGTAATGCAGGTGAAAAGATAGCACAGAATAAGTTTTGTAGTGAAGGGAACAATAATGCAGATGATGCTGAGGAAAGAGAAAGAAAACATTATGAAGAAATGGAAAGAAAAAGAAAAGAATTAGAAGATTTGGAAAGAAAAAATAAAGCTATAGAAGAAATGAAAAAAAAGAAAAAAGAAAAAGATGATAAAAAAATTTATAATATATATTCCCTACTAGAATCAGCTGCTCAGTATTTTGGAGAAGGCCCGAAATATTCTAATCCTAATATTCATGAATTTTATAAATCAAACAGTAATCAGTTAGTATATGTAAAGCCACCAAATACTATAGAAGAAAAAAATTTATTAATAAATTACTTTTTACAATTTCCTAGCTTAAATAAGAAGTTGGAATATAATAAGAGAAGAATATATGCAGAAAATTATGGGCTAGTAAAAATTATCAAAAACAATGAAAATTTGCCTACGAATTTTGAGTTACATACTCAACCATGGTTGTTAGAATCATTTCAAAATATGTGGAATGAACAAAACAAACTTAATAATTTTCAAATATGGAATATGTCAAATTTGGTAAATGATGATGATCCGTTAGAAGATGTCCAATGCACGGATACGAAGGTGGCGGCACCCAACCAAACCCAGGACAGCAAAAATGTCTTCGTAAAAATAGAAGCAGCTGGAGGAGGTCAGGACGTGACTCTTAAGTGTGTACAGGTAAAGGGCGAGGAAGTAACTAGTCAGAGTTTACAGGTAAAGGGTGAAGAAGTAACTAGTCAGAGTTTACAGGTAAAGGGCGAGGAAGTAACTAGTCAGAGTTTACAGGTAAAGGGCGAGGAAGTAACTAGTCAGAGTGTACAGGTAAAGGGCGGGGAAGTAACTAGTCAGAGTTTACAGGTAAAGGGCGAGGAAGTAACTAGTCAGAGTGTACAGGTAAAGGGCGGGGAAGTAACTAGTCAGAGTGTACAGGTAAAGGGCGAGGAAGTAACTAGTCAGAGTGTACAGGTAAAGGGCGAGGAAGTAACTAGTCAGAGTGTACAGGTAAAGGGCGAGGAAGTAACTAGTCAGAGTGTACAGGTAAAGGGCGAGGAAGTAACTAGTCAGAGTGTACAGGTAAAGGGTGAAGAAGTAACTAGTCAATGTGCACATTTAAAGGAGGAATCGACTCGCCAAAAGGTGTGCAACGAGGAAGTTCCCTCATTTACGAATGACACGAATCAAGGAAAAACTTCGAAATGGGGAAGTGGCATAACCAATACTGAAATAAGCAAAAGTGAAAACAAAAGAAAGAGCGATTTTTTAACAAAAAAAATCAAAAAGTTCTGTTCGAACGATGACACAAAACAGTTGAAATTAACATCATTTTTAAGTAAAGATAAAGTAAATATAAATGTAGAGGGTGAAAGGATTGAAAGTAAGGAACATGACCCAATTGCTGAACATATGAAAGATGAGGTTACTAACCTGTCATATGTAGCAAGTGAAAGTGAAAAATTAGACTATGTAAAAATAAAAAAAAAGAAAAGAAGAATTTTAGATGATGATAAAATGAATGATATGTGTGAAAATTATCAACAGAAGAGTGAGATAGCTAACAAGTATGACAATACTAATGAGGAGAATCATGAAGAGGATTTTGCGGATGATGACAAAAATTATTGTAGTAGTCAAAAGAGCTATAACAGATTTGAGGGAAATTATAGCATAAGTAAAAGGAAGAATATTACTAGTCAAAAAGATAACAGTAAGCAGGAGGATTTAAGTGACTATAGTAGTGAACAAAAGGATGAAGAAAAAGTTAGAAACATAAGAAAAAGAAAAAAGAATGACGAAAATGAGCAGGATATTATTAATCCTGTGGATATTATTATGAAGCAAAAATATGCAGAAGAAAAAAAAAGGTATACAATAAATAATATAATTCCATTAATTTTCCACTTCGTAACCCAACTGTATCTAGCATATTTATTATATGCATAATAATGTATGTATTTTGATTATTCGTTTATATGGGTCAACATAAAATGCATAGTGTAAATAAATACATTGAATGTGTATGTTTTACGCATAATAGTAAATGCGTATATTCATTTCCAATGGAAACATATATTTTTTTCCTTTTTTTCCTTTTTTTTTTTTTTACAAGATTACGGGAAGACAAAATGAAGCACGTGTTTGAGTTGGAAGCAGAGGAAAGTGAGGATGAGAATATAGAAGATCCCGAAGAAAGAAAAAGAGCTCAACTTTTGAAAAATTCAAAATACCAACAGGATGATTCGGAAGACGATGATCAGTACAACAGTGAGGGGTAGGCCTTTTTATTCGCGATCGCAAGTTCATACATATACATATTTACCTACATATATGTGCTCTTTTAAAAAAAATCTGTGCAGTATTAGATCAAATGCCTTCCTTTCTTGTAAAACGTTTGCAACTTGCTCAAGTGAAGAAGAATACTCTATTTTAATATTTATTTTGTGAATCCCCTTTAATTATATATATTTGAATATTCTATACACGTTACTTTGTCATCAGGTTAAGCGAGTTCATAAATAATGAAGAATATAACAGCGATAATGATATTGTTAAACTGAAGCACAAGGAGGAAATGGAAAAGTTTGAAGAAAATATGTTTTTGAAAAAATTTACATATCAAGGAAAAGAATTTAATAAGGAATTAACGAATAAAGAAAAGCTCGAATTAGAAAGAGAAAAACAGCTATTAAGAAAAAAAAAACTTTTACTTAACTGCAGCTTAGGAAATGTCAAGCTGAGTGATTTTGAATCGGATAGTAGTACCAGCAGTGATGATGATACAAAAAAATATTTGAAAAATTCTTTATATGAACCTTTTACAGAACTTGAAAATGTAGATATGTTAAAAAAAAATAAGAATTTTATAGATAACTCTTTTAATGATAACGTTTTTAAGAGAGGAGAGTGCATTGGAAATATTGATGATGAAAAGAGGAAGAAGCAAAGTAATATTCCTTCCTGCGTGTTACACGCTCGTACATGCATATGTGTGCATATATACACAAATATATATATGTGCATACGTTATATTGTGTACGTAAATATGTATGTGCAAATATTTGTATACAAGTATATGTGCACATAAATATATGTACGTGTATATATTACAGCCAATTTTGCGTACATCATTTTATGTTCAAGCACTTATCTGACACACCTCCTTTACCATTTTACCGCTTCACATGCCTGTGTACGTTTTATTTTACACAGTACACATGGAAGTGATTTATTTATTTTCCTCTTTTCCCTTTTTTGCGCCTTTCAGTATTAGAAAAAATCGACAATGTGATATACAGAAAAGAAGTAAAAACAAATGAAGGAAAAAAAATAGTAATTAAAAAAAAAAGAAAGATACGTTTTCATCATGAACTGTCCGACCTAACTGTAACGGAAGAAGAACAAGTGGATGAATATGAAAAAACAAAGAAAAAACCCAAAAAAGTAAATTCAAATTTAGTTGAACAACCCAAACCTATCTTTATTCAAAATAAAACAATTAATCATAATAATAAAGCTTCAATCAAATGGAATAACAATATTAAATATATTAATGAACTGGATACACCAACAAATAGTGAGGTGTTTAAGGGATTTAGGAAGGTGGAAAATGCTCAGTAAAACGGATGTATATATGCATGTATGTATATATGCATGTATATATATATACAGTATAACATAAAATAATTCAGCTACACAGCGTTACAACTATATTTCAGACAAAACTGTTAATACGTAATACAAAAAAATAAAGTATGTGCGTACTATGTACTTGCAAGAAGTAAACACGAAATAATAATTGATATTCATCCAATTTCATTTATTTTGTTATGAATAGAAAAAAAAAAAGAAAGAGGAAATATATGCATATTATTAAGGGTAGCACTTGTTTTTACTTGTTTACGCGTGATGTTTTTCATTATATATGTATATACTTACATCTAAACACACATATGCCTATATATTCACATCAACAACTTGATTAATAAATACATATTCATATACATTAATACGCACATTCATATTTCCATAACTTCAAAATAATTCCAACATTCTTAATTTTTTTTTAATGATATATTTATCTTATCACCATTCAGGTAATAACGTATTTGTGCTCTTTATGTTCCTTTTTTATCTCATACCCCTCTTTCGTTATATATTACTTTTTAAAGTGTGCAAAATATTTTAAATACTTATGTTTGCAAATAAATCTATAAATGTGCTCACAAGCATTTTATTTCCCCCCCTTCTTTATATATAGCGTCACTGAGCTTCACTTTTAATTTTTTTTTTTTTTTTTGCGTTAAGTAAGCACATTTTGAAATTTAAATTATTCCTTTCATTTCATTATTATCTTTTTTACTCCTTTTACGCTTTTTACGCTTTTTACGCTTTTTACGCTTTTTACGCTTTTTATGCTTTTTATTCTTTTCAATATTTTTAAATTTTTAATTTATTTTTTTTTTCTAGCATGTACATATACGGAATAGCTGATACATCATATGCACACGTATATGTGTATATATATATATATATATATGTATATATATATATGTATATATTTATGTATATGTATGCATATTCCAGAATAAATATTTTTTTTCTTCCATATTTTAAGCAAATTATTAGCGACAAAAAAATATGTTTTTAACTTAAAAGGCTTATAAGTGCATGCATAGAAAATTGTGTATACATATATGTATATATATATATGTATATGTGTATTTATGTACATATATATTATGTGTATAATTGTATATATAAAAAAATAAAATACGTAATTTTTTTTTGTGAAAACTGGTACTTTTTTATTAAATGCAGATCAAATATTTTTCCTTGAGAAAAGCCATTTCCACTGATTTATTTTAAACATCTTTTAATACCCTTTATATTTTTATAAAACCCAATTACATAAACACCATGAATAAAAAAGTAAGTTTACCATATGAGGTGTGCGAAATAAAGAACGTTCGTTTTGAGTTACCAAAAGAATATCATCCAAATGTAAAATATGGATTTTTCAGAAATTTCCTGTTTGGAGTGCACACTTCCTACTACGTAATGATGAATATGTACTTACGAGCATAAATGAACACACATACATACATACATACATAGATATACATTTGTACAGTTCATCTGTGATGTATTTTGTTATTTTCCTTTTTTGTAACTTTTCATCAACGTTATAGTTATTTTTTCATTGCTCCACTCCTCTTTTTAATATAATTTACCTTTATAAATTATTTTTTAATTTTCTTTTTTCTTTTTTTGTCTAGCTAAAAAGTTTTTTGAAGGTATCATCAAAAGTCTTTGCAGGATTTTTGCTGTTTTACTACCCTCTCGATAAAACTCATTGCAACATACGTCGATTCGTAATACAATTTTATAAAAAAAGAAATTTATAGATAAACTGGAAATAAAATATTAGCATACACATTTATATGTTTGTACATACATAAGCACACTTACATATGCATACAGACGTATATGTGCACACGTATATACGTGCGTGTGTTTATATTTGTCTTTAATTTGGCATTACTCCATTAAGGAGTTTATTTAAAATTTTTCATGCAATATGTTTGCACGTTTCCCTGCTCAAAATACACGTAATAATCACTCACATGTATACATGTACTCAGTGCTATTTCATGTGTTTGCTCAATTATTCATTATTATTTTTTTTTTTTTTACAATTACAGAAAAGAAATTTGAAAAAGGGGAATTAAAATGGTTATCAGCTACTGAAGTAAAAATGCTGAGCAAGCTCAAATGAAATGGAAAAAAAGAAACCCTTAGTTTTTGAAAAGCCATTTTTTAAAATTCCTTTCACATAAAATATATGCACGTTCTATATATTATTCCCTTATTCCCCTTTACGTTGTTCATTTTTTGGTTTACTCCATTTCTCATTTTTTGTGTATTTTTATATAAAGAAGTATACATAAATGTACATGTATATATATATATATATATATATGTGGATACATTATCTCGCACTAAATGAGAATGCAAGGGGCATATAAAAAGAGGACCATTTTTTGTAGTAAATAAAAACATTTAAAAGCAAATTAATAGCAAATACCATTTTATAGAAACAACTTTCCCCTATTTCAAGTTAGAACTGTAGCTAGTACAACACAGCAATGTCATATCGTTTCCTTTATTACTCTACAGTTTTTTTGTAACAGATAAAAAATACAACACTTCGAATATCAGTTCACTGAAATTTTAGTAACTCGAGGTATATTATTTTTTTTATTTAATACCATAAAAATTAAAAAAAAAAAAAAAAAAAAAACTATTATCTTTATTCATCCCTTTCATAGTATTTAAGTGAAATTATTCGACGACGCAAGGACGAAGTTTTCTCGTTGCTTCGCTTCAAAAATGAAATGTATATGGTATAAACGGAAGAAAACTAGCACAATTTGAGGCCTTATAAAAAAAAAAAAAAGGAAAAAATGGAAATAAAAAAAAAAGAAATAAAACAAAATGAAAGAAAAAAAACAAAAAAAAAAACGATAAATATATAAAAGACAAATGAATGTATAAATTAATAAAAAAAAATACGATAAAGTAGAAGAGGGCAAAAATAGCAGACTTTTTTTTTTTTTTTCCGCTCATATGATAATTTGTATGCACAAAAAGAGAAGCAACACTTTTAAATGGTGAATCATCTCAACGGTCTCACAAGTGAAAAGATAAAACATGATGTTTGAATAATTCCATTAAAAAAATTCAAATATGCTTACTTTGAATGTACCGAGTTATAAATCCGTTTGGATCATTTGACAGTATTCTATATAAATAAAAAAAAAAGGAGATTCTCCCTTTTGTTATGCCTATTCATGAGTGCATTTATTTTTTTTTGAATGTTTGTTATTCAAATTTATCAAATGTCTCCTTTTTTAAGCATATAAATTTTTGTAAAATTTGCTACATTTGAGTAGGTGTTATCTAAAAGTATGTTTTAATATACTTTTGTTTTTTACATTAAGCAATTCATTTTTTTTTTTTTTTTAAAACTTAAAGATAAGTTATACCATTTAATGATGCTACTAGTAGAAAATATTTCTATATTTTATTCTGTTTTATTTTATTATTTTATTTTATTATTATTTTTTTTTTTTTCTTTCTCACCATCCGTTTCCTTGTTAGCGGAAAAATGCACCTCCTTTCTTTGCTAATGTTGAGTGTAAATTCATTTTTGAGATGACATAGATAAAATGCTTAACTCGTATAGATACTTTAGAACGAGTTATTGTCATAAGAGAAATATATTATTATTCTTAAATAGAAAGAGAACTTTTCACGAATATACAAGAAGGCAAAGAATATATAAAAATAATGCTGCCATGCGAAAGGACAGAATAAATAAACAAACAAATATACAACTAAGAGAAAAATTAAAACTCATTATTTTTAGTTCTGTGTACTTTTTCACCTGTGACTATATTTATCATCTGTTTATATTAAATGATTCTAAAAAGGAAAAAGTAGAAAATAAGAAAAAATGCTCAAGTAATAATTTCATTGGGGGAGATGACAGTAGTACCTTTCTGCATTATGTGAAAAGACTAAATATATTTGCAAAGCCAGAAAAAGTGGAAAAAGAATATTTACAGGATGAAAAAGGAAAAGGAAAAATAAGCAGTGGTAATAAAAATGCTTTAAAATATGAGCATAAAAATGAACTATCTCCTGTCGAAAAAAATGAAATAAAAATGTGCAACATTTGCGAAGATAATTGTTCGTATGAAATAAAAATAAATCGTATAAATAGCTTAGATTATAAAAATCAAAAGGATGAAATGAAGGAAAGTAATTCAGGGAAAGAAACACTAACTAAAAAAAAGCAAACATTTGGATATGACTACAGCGGAGGGGGGAACAAAAACACCCTGACCGGACAGGAAAACAATATTAAAGACATAATTGCAAATAATTTTTATAGAAATGACATTTTCAATGGATGCAATTTGTTTTTATTTGTGAACGGAGTAGTATTTTTGAGTTGGAGGTTAAGTGAAATTGCTCGAAATAAGAAATTCTTTCATTTCATGTGCAGACATTTTATTTGCTCTTATGAAAATATCAAAAAAAAGTATTACCATACAATTTTTACAGCTAGTATCAGTCATATAACTGTTCCTCATTTTTTATTTAATATGTGGGCATTCCACACTATTACTAACACCTTATTATGTCCAGAAATTAAAGAAAATAAAAAAAATTATTATATATTCTTTAATTATAAATCAAATGTTTTAGAGAAAAAAATAAATGATAAAGATATAATTAATGTTTGTTTATTATCAGCAATAATTTCAACTATTCCTTATATTCTTCTTCATAAAAGGAATCAAATATTAGGTGCATCGGGATCTATCATGGGTCTTATATACCTTCTATCAACAGTTAAGCCAAATGAAATTTTTGTATCCATATTTCCACTTCCATATTTAAAGATGACAGCTTTGCAATTATGTCATATGTCAATTTTAACAAATTTCCTTTTTTTGTTTTTTAAAAGAAATAATTTTGGTATTGCTTGGTCAGCCCATTTATTTGGTATGTTAGGAGGAGTAATTTACAATTTATATCAAAGAAAAACAAAAAACAACTTCAATTATTACCCCTTCATACATTTGTCAATCAAAAATGGATATATAGATTACCTCAACTCGTACTTAGATTTAGTAGATATGTTAACATGTTTGCAACTACAAACGAAGTTATTCTTTTCCTTAGACCCTCGTGCTATGCAAAACATAAAGAAAAAAATGTACTCAATAAAAATGAAGCAATCTCAGAGAAGGTTAAAATTTCATATGTTGAAAGTAAAAAATTTGGAAGCCATGTCTAGGTAGAACCATACACAAAAAAAAAAAAAAAAAAAAATGATGGACGTGGATGTACAGGATTGTACGTGTCTTCTGTATGTACGTAAAATATGGTTAAACTATAAGAGCGAAATGTTCTCGTAGTAATACGTAAAATTTTTTTTTTCTTTTTGTTATTTAATCGTAAAGAAAGACATAAAAAAAGAAAAAAAAAAAAAGGCACTTTAAAAACTCATTAGGATAACGAGAAAATTTTCTTCCCTTAAGTGAGCAACTAGAGGGCAAAAAACAATACAAGTGTGCTGAGGCTTTATTTTGCTACACTGTACATTATATTACTTTGCAATACATCACATTTGTATGAGTAAATCTCTTTAGCTGTTTTCTAAACTTATGTTTTTTTTTTTTTTTTTTTCTGCATATAAAAATATATTTGTTCTGAGGAAATGAAATTTATTCCAGAGTTTTCACATACCTATGGCATATGTCCATATAATACATATATATATAGTCATATGCACAGGTTTTTAATTTTTTTTTTTTTTTCGTGCATGTTTTTACCCTACAAGTTTTTGATTATACTTAAACTTTTTTTTAAACAAAAAAAGAATAAATTAACTACTTCAATAAACAATTAAACAAATTTATACAATATTTTACGTTACAACATTTGGACACTTTTCCCTAATATAACCACTTCAACCTTTAAAAGTTTTTATAATAATTTTTTTTTATTTCTATGGTAATAAATATATGAACAAGGAAAAAAAATTACTGCCATAAGTGTTTTTTTCTCCTAAATATAATTTAACAGTTTTTGCATGAACAAAAGAACATGCATATGAAAAGTAATATGCTTTCATTCATATTGTTATAGATTTAAAAGAAATTACAGATGTTCCATATATTACTTTATTGATCTATTGCAGTGATTTTTAGTTTCTTATTTGTAACAAAACTTTGCTTTGTATTTAAATAAGAATATTGGTTAATAAAATTATAATTATTTTAAAATAAAATACAGCTGATGGTACCTTATTCCTATACGTGTTTTACATCTAATAAAACGCAGTAAACTATATGTATAATGTTACTTAATCTGATGTCAAGGGGGAAAAAATTAGGTTACCCCTTATTATACATACATTACGCAAATATATATGCAAATGCATATACTAATACATATATACAAATGCATATAATAAATATATATACAAATGTATATACAAATAATTATACAAATATATGTACATATATAAATGTATAACTACCTTTGCTAAACTCTTATGTAACATACAATGTTACTATACAACTTTAACTATGAGAAAGACACAGGGGAAGAATTTTTGTGAAAAAAATTTACTTTTATACTAAATAGAATTTCTTAGCACAATAAAATGTTCATTGTACGCGTATATACATATACGGATAATATTATATATACATATATATGACCAATTATTCTGAGAAAAGGCAATTGGCTATAATATAAACTAGTAATAACAGAAATGTTCGACCCGTCAAGTATATATAGTAATTTTTTTTTTTTTTTTTTTAGAACATTATTGAATTTATAATTGCTTGAAAAATTTTGACCAAGTACAACATAGTTTTTGTGTATGAATTTGTAGTAAAACTTTTTGTTTATAAAAAATGACTGCTACTTTTAAACTGATTCAAAAAAAAAATAATAATATAACATGTGTAAATTATATCATTTATATATATATTTACATATATATTTATATTTGGGAGAGGAAATTATATCATTGCTTAATGATTAACGATGCAACAGATTTTTTTTTTTTTTTTAAATTCCTTCTGCGCACGTACCATAATTACGACGGCGACTTCGCAAGCTTAAGCCCGTCAGGAAGGATTTCAAAACAATAAAAATGCTATATGTATATAATATATATATATACATATATACATTATACTTATATTACAATTTTATAAATATATATATATATTACTATAAATAATTAAACATTTTATATATTCAAGATGGTTATACCATTTATATTTTTTAAGCTCTTATTTTCAAATTTTTTTTTTTTTTTTGTTTTTCGTTTTGCTTGTAAAGCTTTTGCAAACTCTTGCGAAAAAACGCAAAACAGTGATTTTTTTTTTTTTTTTTTCGAATGAGATGAATTTTTTTTTTTTAAAACTGGCAATTATATATTTTAATTTATTTTGTTTTATTTTTTATTATTTTGCCATATTTTCTTTATTTGCTTTATCTTAGTTATAACTTTTTATTTCCCTTTTTCTTTGACCATTTCTCACATTGGTTAAATATTTATAATACCTTCCTTAATTCATCATGAAGCACATAGTACTGTTAAGTTTCTTTATTATAAGTTTTTTTTGTTTAAGCAATGTTAAATGTACGAAAGATCTACTAACGCCTCAGGGAGAAGCAGTTAGTCCTTTAACCCCTCTGAACAAGTTTGATAAGTACTTTTTACGCATGTATAATAAATCGAAAAGATTACAGCAAAATGAATCGACTTTTATAAATGTAAGCATAGAAAAACACACCTTATATTAATGTTTAAGTATTCTTAATATGTTACTTTGAACATTTCTACACAACTTATAAAATTTATTATTTATAACCATTTTTTATACCACCTTATTTTTTTAATGTTTTTTGCTTACACATAAACATTTATGAGTTTTCTCAGTTATTCTTTATAATTAAAAGACTGGTGTAGATATGTAGAATCGCTGTAACTAAAAATGTACTTATTTACATGTGTATATAAATAAATATATGTATATATATATATTTGCTTCTATTCAGGGTATTAACATGAAAAGTACAGTATTTGTTTTGTACTTCTTTGCAAAATGGTAATATAAAATAGTGTGTGTGTGTGTGTGTGTGTCTTACATTTTCTATGTTATTTTGTCATGTTACATTTTATACTGTTACACATTGCACGAGAGTGTATAGAAAATATAAGACATTTATTTCACCGTTGGCACTCTGCTCATTTTTGTGTAGTTAGCTACATATGTGACATATTTATTATTTCCTTTTTTATTTATTTTTTTTTTTTAACCCCGTAGGTGTCACGCTTGTAAAATGCAAGGAGGTGAAATGGTATTATTACAAAAAAGAAGAAAAGAAAAATTACAAAAAAGTCTATTCAGTTGATATAAAGAGAAGAAAATTACATACATACGTACATATATTTATATATATATGTGTGCTTGGGTAAAAGCCCATATCTGTGCAAACGTATATGCTTTCATATATATATAAGTGTACGCGTCAATATGTGTTTCCCTGTAAGCAAAAGTCGAAAACGAAACATGTACATATTTTTTTTTTTCGTAACAGGAAAAACTTGAAAAGTATTACGGTAAACGCATATATGTGGTGAAGATTGACATTGATCAGAATGATTCGATGGCAAGAAAATTTTCAATAAAATCCTTACCAACAATAGTTGTAATGAAAAATAAAAGTGTATTAGCAAGGAAAGAACATTACGTTACTAGTAATGACTTAATTACTTTAATTAGAAAGCATTTGTAAAGATCCTTCTTCTTCACTAAACTTTATTTTATTTTATTTATTTTTTTATCTCTTTTTTCTCATATTAATCATTGTTATCTGCCTGTAGCTTCATAACTTTAAACAGAATCTTGCTCTTTTTCTCATTTTCTTTTTTTTCGCGCTTTACTTTGCTGATTATGTTATTTCTATCTTCTTCGCTCAATTCGTTGTGACAAATGCAACAGGTCTATATAGTCAAAGAAAGGAATTAATTTATACACACTTACATTTATACATATATATATACACATGCACATTCTAATATTTGTGTATGTACTCTGTATATATATATTATTTGTGCCCATGCAGAATCATATGTATAGCTTTTTAAAAAATGTACACGTCGTGCCTTTTTTTTTTCTTTCACTAAAATTAATTACTATTTTTTTTTTTTTTTTTTTTTTAAATTATTTTTTAAATATATTCATTGATTTAAGCTTTTTTAAATGATTATATGAATTTATGTTTTCATTTTTCTTTTCATTCAACCCTTTTTAAAAATTATTAGTGCTAAACATAAAATTAAATATACATTAAAGTTGCACGCGAACATGAATATATATATATATATATATACATATGTGGGGGTATAAACATATGTGCGCCCGGAAAAGACCCATATTTTTTGTTTTTCTGCTTTCAGTACCTTTCTACATTCCCTTCTTATTACAGTTTCGTATACACACATTAAGTGAAAAACATGATCTTAAAAAAAAAAAAAATAATAATAATAAAAATAAACGAAACAATCAAAACATGCAAAACAAGTAAAATCAAAATAATTATAACCAAGTGTTTAAGTCTAAGAATAAAATTAATTACCACAACTTAGCTTATAAAAGGTAGGTGGGAAATTTCCATGTAATGATTCTGTATTTGGCATTAAGCACTGGGGAAAGGATGTAAAATTGTTCATATGGTTATATATAAAAAGGGAACTTAAATATCTAGGTACAATCATCTTATACCCACTACAAGCAAACATATTTCAATGTACATATACGTTAATTACGGGTATGTGCATGTATGTACATGCATACGTGTACATTCCTATATATATATGTGCATCAATATATATTGCTGTTATAATAAACATTAGTAGGTGACTTACCAACTGACACTCTTCAGTACTTGACGCGCATATATTTGGTGATGTCTTTGAACTTTTATGTTCTTTTTGACTATTCGATTTATATGTACACTCAAAATTGGTTTCTCTGTTTCGAAAATTTTCTAACGCTTTTTTCCGCTTTGTGAATAAGCAGAAAAACGAAGATGTTTTCATACTCACAAATGCATTGCACTGATGAGGTATATACATGCCCACCCGCTTACACACACAGACACACATATATATATATATATATATGTGAACTCATAGATACATGCACAATATATACAAACATATTTACTCTCAGTTGTGCTCTTTTTTTTTCAATTTTACGCTTTCAACGAAATTTTTGTCAAATCCAGAATGATTTACTGGTACACTGTTTTTACTACTTGTGTCTTGTTCTACTTCGCTAGGGAGCATATCTTCTTCAATATCTACAAATATATACATAAAAAAGAAAAAAAAAAAAAAATTAATGCAAGTTGAAAATGTAATATGCTTATCATTGCTCACAAATGATAAGAAACGTTTCAAAATAAACGAAAAATTGCTTAGTAAAAAGGAATGACAATTTACTTTTTTTCACTGAAATGTCTCTTGTTATTATCTTAACAGACAAGGGGAAAAAATAAGGAAAAATAAAATTAAAAAGGAAAATGTATTTAGGTGTGCAGAGGATATGTGAAATTTATGTTAAATGAACTTTTTTTTGTATTCTTTTTTTCTTTTTTTTTTTTTCGTACAAAAATACAATCCATATATGTATGTGTATACACTTCAAATAATGTAGCTTTTAAAAGTGATAAAAATATTTAAGGCATTGTTTATCACCTTATTTTCTGAATGTTTCTCGTTTAATGATAACTTATAGGAACTCAAGACAGAATCGGAAAAGTTCCTTTCTTTATTTAATTCCTCATCTATTTTATTCGGGGTTGAAAATAAATTTAGCTCTGAGTTTTTGTTTAACGCCTTAAAACCAGGTACATTAATTAACTTGAAGAAAAGAAAGGAGGGTTTCATTTTACAGAGGCACATTGACCATACACACAAGCACACACGTATATAAACCCAAAGAAATATGCATATATATATATGCCCACAGGCATACGCATAAACATGTACATCAATTTGTGTATGACTCTTTTTCTTACGGTTCTCTTCCTCGAAGACGTTTTCTTTTTATACGCTTTTACCCTATACGAATGTCAAAATTTTGGTGTCACTTTTTTCTGAGTTGTCCCTTAAAAATGGGGGGAGGTATAACTCCCTTTTGTGAAATTTCACTTGTCTTTTTTTTCTTTTTTTATTCCATCATTTTTTGTTACTCGTATTCACTGTTTTCGAATAAATGGCCTTTCGTTTGATCTGTTGTGCCTAGATTATTTATTTTATTTTGCAGTACATATATATATGTGGGTGTATATATATACACGTGTGACGGTATAGCAGGAAAAAGTAATACAACATGAATGCAGATAAATCAAAATATATCACGTTACACACAACTTTCTGTATTACTCGTAATGAACTCTTTAATATTTAGAGTTGTTGTCCCTTGTACTTCTAGAATAGCACATAACATCCTAATAATTTTGTCTTTATATTCAATAATTTCAAATGCTTCTCTTTTAAATTTTTCCAACTTTAGGTCCGAATAATTACTATTTTTCCTAGACATAAAAAAAAAAAAAAAAAAAAAAAACAGAAAAGAAAAGATGAATAAAAATAAATGAAATTATAACACACACTGAACATATACTTTCTTAGAATTTAACAGGACACAAATAAACGTACTTCCGAAAATTTTCCCCCTGTTCCATCTTCCTTTACGTAAAAGAAAAAACCTACTATTCTGTTTTTTCTCTACTGCTCACTTTGATACTTCTTCGCGTCTCTACTGATTTACTTCTACGACTTTTTTGATTTATTTTGACCTTAAACACATTATAGGTTGTGTACTATGGTTGAACTTATGAAAGGTATTTTTCCTTATGGTAGAGAACAAAAAAAGATTTATGTTCTTGCATGTACACACATAAATATACGCACAAACGAGTCTACTTTTAACAAAAGTGTACCCATTTGAACGAATTAATACATGTCCTTGTAATTTGATATGAAGTATCAACAACAGCTTGTCTATTATTTTTGAATATTAACAAGGAAACAAAAGCAAGTAAAATAATTGAATTAACAAAAAGTGTAATTTCTTGCACACACTTAAAAGTTCATAACATGCAATACACATCACTCATGACATGGAATGTACAACTTGTCACATGCAACATACTTTTCATAAAACTTTGTACATAGAATGTTCCTGAGACTAACTAAAACGAAGCATTTTACTCTTGAGAAGTCCCATGTTATGTTACTTAAAAAAAAAAAAAAAAAAAATATTCACAGTGGAATACCGCAACTGCTTCAGCCCATGTGCTAATAACGTGTTTATGCTTATGTATATATATATATATATATAAGAGTAACAACCTAATAAAATTTTACTCTTCATTTCACTTAAAAAAAGAAAAACATGTATAGGAATTGGTACAGGTGTATGTACAAGAGAAATAGTAACCACTGCCCATCCGTTAGTAACAACTATCTAATTATTGTTAATTAGTTAAAATTAATAAATACGTATTTTAAAATCCTACAAAAAAAAAATAAAAATACTCAAACAAATGCTACATAGATATAAGCACATAACTTATGCATGCGTATTCCTCATATTTTAATAAAAATTATAAAAAAAAAAAAATTCTTAATTTTTTTTTAAAATGCAAAGAGTTTTATACGTTTTTTCTTTAAAAGTTGTTCTCTTTTAAAATATGGCAAAAGCAAAACACAAAAAAAGAAAAATATAAAACTCAAATGGCAAAAAAAAAAAAAAAAAATTAAGGGAAAATAAGAAGTAAAAGGAGAATAAGATGTAAAAATACGAAGTATAAATGAAAAGTAAAAATGAAAAGCACAAATAAAAAGCAAAAATAAAAAGCAAAAGTACGAAGTAAAGGAAAAGAAAAATAAAAGGCAAAGGAAAGGTAAAATGAAAAGACTATATAGCAGGTCAATTAATTTTTAATTACAAATTCAAATGTATTAATTATTTTAAATAAACTAATTCATAAGCTTGTAACTTTTCAAATATAGAAAAAAAAAAAAAAAAGAGAAAAAATGATGTACATATTAAGAGGGTATACGAGTAAAAAGGAATATCCGTATAAAGTAAATAAGTACATATGCATATGTGATTGACTTAAAAAAAATAAAAAAAAAGGGAAGGAATAAAAAAAGGAAATGTACCTTAAAATAACATATACATTTATTATTATTACGCAATTATGATGTCGTAAAATTATGAAGTCATAAGGTATATAAAATTAATGAACTAAGAAAAAATGAGATAAAATTAATGCGATAACAGATAAATTAACACATAAAAATAAGGTGTCATATAATTTAACTAACACAAGATATAATGTGTTAAAAAAAAAAGAAAAAGAAAAGAAAGAAATTGTGCAAACATCATGAATAAAAAAAAAAAAAAAAAAAGAACATTTCTAATGGAATTGTGTAAAAGGGCGAAATCTGCTCCTACGATTAACCCCATTCAATATGCGTCTATCCTACAAAATTTGACGAAATTATATTCTCGCTGGACGTGCTATTTTGCGTTTTTATACTTCCTTCTCCAACAACATTAATATCAAAATCGTTGTCTTTGCTGTTACTAACTGCAGATGTATTGTTGCTGCTATTGCTATTACTATTGTTATTATTAACATCCTCTTTTTCGCTTAAGTCATAATCCCAAACAAAGCAATTACTATCAATAGCGTTACCATTAGAACTACCACCGCCAATAACGCCACAAGAATTATTCCGAAGCTGTTCATTATTTAATAAATAACTGGAAAAGCAGTTATCATCATTTTGCTTAAAATCATCATTATACGTAATGTTATCTTCAGCACTGTTATACTGTGGCAATAAATTTTCCCTGCATCCATTGTTGTTAGAAAACGAATCATTATAGTGACTGTTGCTATTCATCGCATCTACAAACATTTGATTATTTTCATGAGAATGATCATCATGTCTATTCTCATAATTATCGTCACCATAAATGTTTATATTTTTTACGTTAAATGAGTTTACTCCAAAGTTATGTACATCGTTATCCTTATAATATTCATCATGGCTGTCCATATGTTCTATCGTATCTGCACCTGTATCATTTTCGTTATCATACTCACACATATTGTCACTAAAATTGGCACTGATATAGCTACTGATATAGCCGCTGATATTGCCACTAACGTTACCACTAACATTACCACTAATATTACCACTAACATTACCACTAATATTACCACTAACATTACCACTAATATTACCACTAACATTACCACTAATATTACCACTAATATTACCATTAATGTTGCTGTTAATATTATCGCTAACATGACCATCGTTTTCTTCATTAAAACAGCTAAGAGGTGTATCGGTTTTCATATCCTCCTCATCTTCTAGCCCTTTATTTTTCCCCTCTTCTTCATGAAACATTAACTCCTCCACATAATTGATCCATTCCATAACAGAGGTAAATTTTTTGTTATCATAATTTAATTCATGTTTTCCTTTATTACACCAAGCATGAAAAACCTTCTTATAATTGTCTTTTTTAAAATTATAAATAACTTCATCTTTTTGTATATTGGTCTTTTTCGTTCTTTGGGTATTCATATCTAAGGAAAAATCGTTACCATGCTTACCATTATCATTACTACTACTTTCTGTACAATCGCTTCTATTTTCTAACTCATCTAGTGATTCAAAAAAAGAACCTAACATATCAAACTCTGAAAATATATCATTTCTATATGGAGAGGAAACCAAATAATTCGAGTTCACTTTCTCAATATTTTCCGCATTATAATTTGATTCAAAAAGGGGGGATGTTGGTGTAAGAGGAGTATTAGGTGATTTTATGGGACTATTAGAATACATCTGTTGATTAGGAGATAATACCAACTCGTTCACATCTGTTAAATGTAAACATGATGCATGTAGTGAGCTCGTTGGAGGGGATTGAGAAAATTTCATATTTTCTGGTGTATTCATTAGTCTAATGTCGCATGCCTCCTCAAAATCGGGGTCATTCAACTGATTAGTATAATTCTTAGGCGTGCTACTTTTGTTACTGCTGCTACTACTACTGCCACTGCTACTGCTGCTACTTCCACTATTACTACCACCGCTGGCACTGCCACTACTGCACACATTAATAGAACGCGGCGAGTGAGAAGAAAACGAATTTGGGTGACTCATTTCTGGAAGCAATGGCAATTTTAACGGCTGATTAACACAATTTGACGATGTATGTATAATTATTTGATTTATGTCTAAAAAGGGAGTTTCCTTATTTAATACTGTGTTTACTTCTACACTGGACTCTTCCTCTTCATTTTCCACATTGCCCTTCTCTTGTCTCACAATAAAATTTTCCGCATTCATTAACTTCCTTTCTTTTGTATCTCCATATAAAAAAGTATCTGTGCCTTCGTTTTTTTCTTTATTCAAACATTCCTTCATGTTCTCATTTTTTTCTAAAAATTCAATTTCCCTTATTAATTTGTAATAATTTTCGTGCTCGTTCTTCTGAATACTCATATTATTGTTCCCCTGTTTATTTTCCTTATCCACACAATTTTGACCCTCATTCGTAATGCCATTTTGACCCTCATGCGTACTGCCATTTTGTCTCTCATTCGTATTGCCATTTTGTCTCTCATTCGTATTGCCATTTTGGTCCCCATTCGTACTGCCATTTTGGTTTTCATTCTTACTATCATTTTGATCCCCATTCGTACTGCCATTTTGGCTCTCATTCTTACTACCATTTTGATCCCCATTCTTAGTATCATTTTCGTTTTCATTGTCATTACTATTGTTGCTACTGCTACTTTTATTCTCCTTATTGTTCTTATCTCCATCATTATTTTTGTCCCCATTTCCTCTCTCCCCATTACCTCTGTCTCCATTACCTCTATCCCCACTTCCTCTGCCTCCACTCCCCTGTCCTCCATTGTTTTCATCATTGTTATCGCCACTACTACTATTACTTCTGTTATTACAATTCCTACCACCGCTGCTACTATGCCTGTTACTATTTTCACTATTGTTATAACTTCCATTACCGTTATTCTCACATTCGCTACTTTCTCTTTGATTTCCGTTCTCATTGTTACAGTTACTATCATTATTTGTGTAGTTACTTCCACTGAAGTGTCTCCAATTATTTCCACTTAACCTACAAATACAATCCCTTGTAGTTATTTTCTTCCCATTACCATAATATGCATCATCAAAATTAATATGATCCTTAACATGTTCTAATATGTTGTCGCTTCTCTTGTTAATATATTTATTCCCACGCCTCCTTATTTCCTCTTTCTCACCATTTGTATAAAAAGGAGTGACTTTTCTTTTATTTGTAATACGGTCAGTGCATTCTCCCATTAAAATAAATCTTTTGTCTACAGTAATTCTGTTCATGCAACTCACGTCGTAATTATTGTATTCATTGTCGCCATGATCACTACCATCTTTCTGCTCACTAAGTTTAGAAAACCTTGAAGTACTAATACTAACAATATTACCCTTTGCATCGTCCTGGCCCCACTTTATACTACCTCTTCCGTTTCGAATTAGGCAAATATTTACATCTCGCTTCAAACACATGAGGTAATATATTCTAGCGTATTCATTATAGAATTTATTAATAGCAATAAAACCATATAACATAAAGAAATAACGCATATTGCTACTGTAAATAATTTTTTTTAAAAAATCTTTTTCTCCATAACCTTTTATGCATTTCCATTTGCATGCAAATAGATAATAATTTACAAATTTTTTAAATAAAATAGACAAGTAGGAGTAATAAATATTGCTCATATTTTCAAATTCATAACTATTAAAAAAAAGAACAGGGTTATGTTGAATGTAACCACCATTTATACGTCTCATAATAGTATGTAAACGTGCATTATTATTTTTTTTATCTTTATAGCTTGTAACGTTTTTTCCATTTAAAATTTTCTTATGTATATAAATTTTTATATGTCTTTTTAGTTCTTTTTTTAAATTATTAATAAAATCCTGTTTAAAAAAAGTAACTCCTCTATGTTTTGCAAATATGCTACTGTTATTTTCTCTTATTTTTTTGATATAGATAGGACAACATGTATCATCATTATTATTATACTTCTTTACATTGATATTATTCTCTACATTTTCTTCTTCTACTAACAGTTCGTTTAATTTTGCTATTTTCCTTTTTCTTTTGCACACTACATATTTTACGTTTACATCATGGGCGGAAATATTTTCCACATCCTTGTGATTCGAATGAGCCTCTATTTCGCTACTCTTACAATTACTCTTGCGGTTGTTGCTTATGTTGTTGGCATTATTGTTACTGTTACTATTGTGTCTATTACTTACATTAATGCTATCTGTTAGTTTAACTAACTTACGAACATCCTCATTTTTACCCCATTTATGATGTTGTAATGGCTTTATGATGTTATATATGCGAAAGTCCTTCACTTGCTTTTTACCTATTATAAGCGCATTTTTTTGGGGTTCATTTTTGTTTGGAAATTGTATCATTTCACTAATTGAAATACCGCTTATTTGCATTTGTTCTTGTCTTTGCTTTTGCACTTGCTTTTGCTCTAGCTTTTCCTTTTCTTTTTCTTTTCTTTTTTTTTTTTTTTCTTTCTTCTCTTAAGCAGTTTAAGTATGTTACTTATATCCCTATTATCAGTGTTTCCATATTGCTTCCATAGCTTGCTCTTTTTTGAGGCGGTTATTCGTTGGTTCATTCTATGAATACGCAGGTGCGAGTACTTGTTATATTTATTATTATCACTGTGGAAAATTTTACAGGATTTCACTTTTTCTATATTCTTACTGAAGCTTGACAATTTTTTGCTAACACATTTAATATAACTATTTACTTTTTTACAGTTTTTATTATTTATTTTATGCAACTTTATTATTCCAAAATCATAATATTCATTTATATTAGAATTATTTTGCAAACATTTGGTACCCATTTTTAAGAGGGAAGAAACCTCCTCTCTATTACATACATCTTTTTCATTATTTATATACAAGCAAATATATTTATTACTCTGTGTATTTGAAACAACGGAATATTTCATTCCATTTTGTGTATAATCTCTAATTGTAGCTACATCCATAACTTTCACGTGGTGTAGTTTACCATAATATTCTATGTCCATTTGATCACTTCTATCTGTTATCATTTTAATTGTGTACAAATATTTATTTATTTACGTTTATATGCATATTCATTCGTATATAAATTTATATAACTTATATACATACACGGACATACATTATGAAATTCCCGCCTTCTGCTGCTACTACTGTCATGGCTTTTTCGTTTTCTCGTTAAGTTGCTATTTTGTTTTTACTTTTTTTTTTTTTTTTTTGTTGTATAATATATAAATATATATATATGTATACGCGTATGTATTAATATGCCGCATACATGTGACTTTTTTCCAAATTTCAAAAGATATACAATTGCAAAATGGCATAATACATGAATTAAAATTGAGACGACATATTTAATTATATAACTACGTTTTTAACTAGGTTTCATATTTCTAATAAATAACATTTTTTAAATAATTAACAGTACAAAAGCAGCCTTTTAAAAAAAAAAAATATATATATTCTAATTACGAATTATTAATTTTTTATACATTTTCTGAAGTATTTTTTTTTTTTTTTTTTAAAAAACTATATTTCAATATGAAATATATTTACAAATAGTTTTTATGTTAACACGAAATATGAATTCTATTCTTTAAACTTCTGTATATTCGCTTTCATTGGAAAATTAAGAAATTTTTTACATTTGCTTTACCTATATATTATATATACATAATACATGTAATCTTTATTAAACTTCTATAAAATATTCTCGTTTTTTACACTTTCACATATAACTATATTCATTTAAAAAAAAAAGTATTGAAATAGACAAAATTTTTATAAAATAACTCGTGCAATAATGTAAGTTATAAAATAAAAAAAAGAGAAGTTTATATATAATAGCATCACAATAAAAAAATGGATATTTATATAATGTATGTATATTCAAAAAGAGTGTTAACTGAAATGAGGCATTATTATACATATACATTTATATATATATATATTATTTGCTCTGTAATTGTATATGTTTATATTTAAAAAATATGCATAGATAGATATTTATTTATTAGGTACTCATTTATGTGATTTTTACTTTTTTACATACGAAGAAAAAATAAGTATAAAATAAAATACATAAAAAAATTTTATAATGTAAAATTATACGTTATAGAAAATTCATTTGTTATTAACATTGTGAGAGGGTATATATATATTTATGTATACATATAAAAGCCAATATAATATAAAACAAAAAATTACAATATATTTCCTTGAGATAAAATTTACTTTTTTTATTTTAAGGTTTTTTTTTGTTTTTTTTTTTTTTCCCTGATATTTTTACAGCGTTAAAAAATAACGCAGTTTTTTTTATGTATAAACGAATACAATTAAGAGAAATACTAATATATCACATACGCATATATCTATATTTATATAAGCCAAATAAGAAGAAAAATAAAAATTATTCATAAATAATGATTAAAAGTAGTAACACTTTTACAATGAAAACAGTGTCTAATAAGGAAAGGAGAAAATAAGAAATATAAAATAAGGATATGTTTACATAAGTATTACTTACAGATTGTAAGTATGTAGGAAGATCTATTTCTAATAAGCAAGCGATAATGAACACTTTCTAACGTCCGTAAGAATATTAGAACAAAATTCATACTAAAAATGCGAGTAGTATAAATATTTAATTTTATACACATATATATATATATATATATATAATATATATTATATATATATATATACATATGAGTAACAAACATCTAAAGTGTTCTCAAATTTGTAGTACCTTTTTTCATAATTTTATTATGGAACAAAGTGTTCTGGTAATATACGACCCCTAAATACTTTTTCTCTCAAATTTACAACGTAGCTCTAAATGAAAAATTTTACAGTCATAAATAAAATATCAATTGGCGTTGTTTATTCTTATGAATAATTTATTCGTACGAGGAAAGTATATGTATGTATATATGTATATAAAAAAAAGGGATTGTTTTGATTTTTCATATATTTCAACTTTTTCTTTATTTTTTGAGTGTATTTCACACAATAATGTGAGTATATTTTGTCAGTGTATCAACATTTTTTCAAAATTACTACATATTAATTTGCAAAAATTTTTTTTACACAACAATGTAACGATAGAAAAATAAATAGATAAATAAGGAAAATTCTTTAAAATAATATGTTTATCCGTTCAATCATGTTGCTAGACAAAGGATATAAATTATGAAGAAATCTTCAGGGTTTTCTATATATTAGCGTCCTTTTTTAGAAATGAAAATTAAATATAGAATTACAATTAACATTAAAATGTAGCAGGAAGTACATTTTTTAATATCATTATAATAGCATTATCATACATGCTTACTTTTTAGTATAACTGTTACAACGAAATTAATTTTCAAAATATGTTTCTATTTTTCTCCATTTTTCCGAATAAAATGAAAACCAAATATCGTGTCACTGATGGAATTAAGCAAAGCACAAATTTAAAATTTAATAATATAAATGGTAAATTATTTTTCACATGCACATACACATACGCATATGTATATATATATATATGTACAAACTGAGACATATTAAAAAAAATAACAATGCGTAAAATGAAAAGAATTTTCCTTTTTTTCAAACAACTTTTGTCATCTGTAATAAAATATTTGCTCCAAAAAATTATAAAAATATTTTTATGCTGTTAACAATAATTGCAGTATTTACAATAATAGGAATTTTTCTTTTTAAAAGCAAGTCTTAATCGTAAATAAAATATAGCCAATTAATTCAAAACACGTCTAAACAGACATAAGTTCAGTTACATATATAAAATCACAAGAAGCGATTCGTGAAATAAAAAAAAAGTCACATTAATAGAAATTAAAATAGTTCATATGAATTTTATAAAAAATTATTACTTTTAATAATAAAAAAAATAATATCAAAACTCCAACTAGCCAGTTAGCTAGCTTTTTTTTTTTTTTTTTTTTTCATGTATGTGTGTGTGTGTGTGTGTTTTTTTTTTTATATTTTATACAGCCATTTCATGAAAAGATAAGGTACAACAGAGCCATTCGTACATATAAACCATTCTCTGCCTGTAAAAAATACACACTTTTGGGATTTTCATCAACTTCTACTTTTATTTCGTTAACTCTTGGAAGCGGATGAAGTATCTATAAAAAGAATTAAATAAGAATATAAAACCAATAAGTATATTACAAAAAATTTAAAGTTTCGCAAATATAAAACTTAACAAAATATGCCCAAAATTTCGGGTGCGAGTGTGTAGAAAATATTAAATAAAAATCATGTAAATTATTTTTACTGTTGTTGAAAAATTATTTTAAAATAAGGAAATGAATATACACACTTATATGTTACCCACCTTTGCATCTTCTCTTATGTTCTTCAGAACATTATTGTCTAAAATGAAAGCATCTTTATAATTGTTATATTCTTGTAAATCAGAAAACCTTTCTTTTTGTATTCTTGTCATATATATGACGTGTGCATCTTTTAAACCATTTTCCAAATTATCATATTTTTTTATAGAATTTTCATTATAAAAATTGTTTCTTTTTAAATTATTGATTATAATATGCGTTATATATTCAGGAATATCTAAAGATTTACATGATACAAAATTAAAGTTAACATTATATCTACTAAGTAATTTACTAAGTGAATGAACAGTTCTTCCATTTTTTAAATCACCCACAAACGCAATATTAATTTTTTGGTTTTTATCTCTTTCCAAAATAAATGGAAAAAAATTATATATTGTATAAAAGTCTAAAAGTGACTGAGTTGGATGTTCCCCTGTTCCATTCCCTGCATTAATTATTGGTTTCTTTGATGATGCAACAGCAAGATCTACATTATTCTGTTAAAAAAAAATTGTTTTGCGAAAGATGAATCAATGTGTGTAACATTAAAGCGCCAATAATAAGTAGCAGTAGGGTAATATTAAAGTAACAGTAGGACGTCAATAATAAAATGATAACAGATATTATAAAATAATAATAATTTCAAAATAAGATATAAAAGAATGGAATAAGAAAGTGCGAACAGTTGTATACAAACACTATATATCTAAGTGTTCCTTAATTTTTTTGGAAATACATATAAACATATACACATATATATATATATATATATATATATAGACACATGTACATTTTTTTATTATTTTTACATTTGATGGATCCCTATAGATTATACCGTCCACATATTTTGACAAAATCGTAAAAGCATCTTGCACAGTTTCCCCTTTATAAAAAGATGTAGAATTCATATCAGTTATATTTATTACTTTCGAACCCAATCTTAAAATTGCAGAATCGAAGGAGCATCTAGTTCTTGTACTAGGTTCAAGAAATATACTACAAAAAACTTTATTATCTAAATATCTAGAATTTTCATTATTCTTTAGTATGGATTCAAACTTCTTAGCTGTGAATAAAATTGCTAGCAATTCCTCATCATTTATATCATCTATATTTATGACATTCTTATTTTTCATTTTTTCTATTATCATATCTAAATTTATTTTATATTTGTTGTTCAGGTAATTTTTTTCACCAATGATTAACTTGGCTTTTCTTTTGCCTGAAATCACATGTGCTAGTATTGCTGCCATTAAAAATGTAAATACTACAAATATAGAACTCAGTATTTCTATCATTTTTCGTGTATGCAATATAAATAAGAATGTGCTACTATAAATTTGTTAATAAAATACATTAAAATAAATAAATAAAAAAAAAAAAAATATATATATATATATAATAGATATATAGGAAAATAAAATAAATTATTTGCTTAATTCTTTAATTAAATTTTCAAAATTTAGACATATTTTCTTAAAAATTATATAAAACAAAATATACCAAATAATTTTATGTGTTATAAAAAAGATAAAATAAAATAACATATCTGTTATTTCGGCAAAATATGTTTTATTTTCTGCACAAATAAGTCGTCTATTAATAATTCACATTTAGAGCTTATTAACTACAAATAGAAATGTATAAAATTTAAAATTAAATGACAAAAAATAAAAATAAAAATTAAAAATAAAAATGAAAAATAAAAAATAAAAAATAAAATAAATAAATAAAATCATTATAATATAATAATACAATAAATCAATAATAATGTAATAATGCAATAATGCAATAATAATACGACAATAATGTAATATTAATATATAATAATAATAATAATGAATAAATTTGAAAGACCTGCTAAAACTTTATTTTCATATTACAAAATGAAACACAAATGCTTGTGTAAATGTGTATTAACAAGTAATGAATAGTGATATATAAACAACACAACTCCCAAACAACGTAGAAATACATTAACCATATAATTCATATTTTGCAGTACAAAAATGCGAAATGCGTGAAATGTGCCATCACATTTATTTCATTTATTTATTATAAGATAACAAATCAATTTTCTGATTTAAAGGAATCGTACATATTAATTTGGATTTTTCAATTTTCTTAGAAATAAAAAGAAAAGAGGATGAATGATGAAAGAGAAGAAATTTGTAGATACAAACAAAAATAACACATAAGTATATATACAAATACAATTACAAATACAAATACATATACATATACATATATATATATATAATATAATGTCCTCGTTTAACTAAGTTTTGATTGCCATTTATTTCACCAAGCATAATTTAAGTTAAAAATTAAAAGCCCTACTTTAAATATATAACATAATTAAGAGCCTTATTTTAAATATACTAACAAAAAGTAAAAGCCGTACTTTAAATATTCTAATAACGTACATAAGCTTGATATATAAAACGTAAAAGTTACTATCATATAGGAAAAACATATAAAATGTAAGCCATAAAAAGAAATCAAAATAATAGCTTGTATGCAACGAAGCATATATAAATTAAAATGTTTAACGTGTAGCTTTAAAAAAAAAAAAAAAAGTACACGTTTTTTTTTTTTTTTTCAAGTAGAGTTCAACAGGGAAAAATATGAATATGGATGTATAATTACATAATATATATGCATATAATAACTTATATAACATGTTTGCATTGTAATATAAGATCGTGAAACAGAAAAATACTTTGCAATGTAGCTTTAACTTCGTTCGCATATATAGAATGTAACGGACACCGCACATATATAAAGTTCCGGTTTTTTTTTTTAAAAAAGAAGGAAAAAGTTGTACATATAAAATATGAATAAATTAGTACATTTTCTCCGGAAAATGTCCATATAACGGATAGCATAAAAATTGTGAAGCGAAAAAATTGGTGAAATGTTTATAACCAGCTACTTTGATCGTAAATATAAATTAAGTGAAAAGAGAGAACAAAAAATTGAAAATGATGGATGCAAGAAAACAAATATAGAACAGGTTTTAAAAAATGCTTTAATTTCATATAAGGAGAAATTAAGTGTAGTAGATGAGGAAAATAAAAAAGAGAAAATAAAGGAAATTTTATCGCAATTGTTAAAAAAAAGGTTGAAAAGAAATGATAATGTAACTACTGGTATAAACCTTACTTACGATGATACTAATAATGACCGAACAACAAATGATGAAAATGAACCTTTCCATAATGATTTTTATTTAGATAATAGTGGTATACATATAAATAATAAAGAGGGCGGAATAGGGAGCATTTTAAAAGAGAACAAAAGTTTAAAATATTGTGCACAAAATATATTGTTACTAGGCACATATCTAGAACATGATAAATTAAAAAATATGAACATACAGGATATATATAATATTATTGATACATATATATCAAAAAATAAACACGAAATTGATGAAATTAAGGAGAAGTTAAAAGTAGAATCGGAAAAGGAATTAACAAGGGTAAAAAATGATTTATGTACAATTCATGCTATAAAGAAGGAATTAGCTAGTATTAAAATTATAGAAGAAGAGAACGGTTGTATAAATGCAGCGGAATATATGATAAGAGAAATGAAAAATATACAAAAACTAAAAAAACAAAAAGAATATATTATATGTTTAAAAAATTCGTTAATAAAACTAGAACAAGCCAAGAAATGTGCTGTTAGTGGGAAATATGATGAAACTCTTATCATCATATTAGATATTGTAAAAGTATTGCATGTATTTAAAAAAAATATGAAAGAACAAATTATAAAAGGAATTAAATTCTTTATTCCTCTGTTGTCAGAATATTATTTAAATAGAACAGAGTTATTATTGTCTAGTATTTATTGGGGAAATAATATAACCCATGTATCAACAAACGCGTTGGAAGAATTAACAAATAATATAGATCACAGTAGTGATGATGAATATTCCGCGTATTTAGATTACGAAGACTTTGGATTAAAAGATGTAAATAGTATTGGATACGGAGTTAATCTACATAGTAACAGGAAAGATAGTTTATCTAGGGATAGAGGTACAAATATGCTTAACTGTAGTATGTCCTATAAAGAAAAAGCATTCAAGGAAAAAATAAAAAATACTACTATTTTTGATAACACATACATTTCGCTGATAAAGAAAGAAAGTCCTGAGTTCATCAGCATTTTGATAAGCTGGAATATAATTGAAAAAATTGACAATCATATACGTGATGAAAAAAAACATTCGAAGAAATTCTTTCTTCATAAAAAGAATTCTCCAGTGGTGTATATTGATGAGCTTGCTAGTAGTATAATTAAATTTTTTAGATCCTTTTTTCAAGATGATAAGAGTCCGTTATTAAAATTTGATAAGCCTGAATGGGGGCTTAAATATTTATTCTACCAATCCATTATAAGTGGTTCAATTATAAAAATGCTTATGAGGTGTGTTAACAAGGAAGATCTACAAGACAATATGATATTGCATCGCGCACTGCAGGATATGATTTTATATAATAACAAGTACAAAAACGTTAAGGCGAAGGATAGCGATCAGACGGGTTACAACAGTAGTAGAATTGGTAGTAGTAGTAATATATATATGCCACATAACAGTCAGGCGAACATTAGTTTACCCAGTTCGGATAGTATGCCATGGGGAGGAAAAGACAGGATCGGAGAGAGCAGCATGGAAAAGAAATTAGAAAATATGATATTGGGAAATGAAGAAGATGATTTATATGGTATAGAGAAGGAAGAAGAGTTTAAGTTAGATTATAAGACATATTATGAAACATATAATAACATGAATAATGAAGAGAAGGAAGAGTACTTTTACTTAATAACGAATTGTGAGCAATTATTGGATAGACTTAATTACTGCATTATATCTGAATGCAGATTGTACATTTTGAGTAGGATTTCATATTTTGTTCATATGTATTATTCAGAAGAGGACAAAGAGGATGTAAAAAAATTATTTTTAAATTTCATGCATCATATTATTATGATATACGATAAATGGTCTTTATATGATAGTATTAATTGTAAATATTTACTGAACGACTTTTTTAACAACACATTTATTCATTTGACCTATGAGGAGAAGTCTTCACATCAGGAGGAAAACAAGGAGTATAATGACTACAATGAGCATAATGACCACAAGGACAGCAACGACATAGAGGATAATACAAATAATGAACAACGAATAAGAGACCTTCTTACATCAAAAACGTGTAACACAGATGAAATAAAAAGTGGTGTATATGTAAGGGATTTCTTCATATCACTAGAAAACGAATTTCTCACAGACATTCTTAAAGATATGTCGACTAACAACTGCTGTGTACAATTAAAGAACAGTATAATTTTAGAGGATGGTGATTGCATAAATGAGTACTGCCATATATTTATTGAACTTTTGAAAAAAATAGAAAAGAGGATAATATACTTTCAACAGAGTAAAGAATTTATAGAAGATTATATTAACAACGTTGTAAAGAAATTATTAATAATTGTAAAAGACGAATTTCGTAATCACTGGAACAGTATAAATGATTTGATAGGAAATTCTGAAATGACATGTTTATTATATGTATCTTTTTTTTCTATAAATAAATTTCTTACCAATTTTCAATTTAGAGATTATATGAAAGATATGATTTCTAGTTTTGATACCTTAGAAAAAAAAATGTTACACAACTTTTTAGATGCCTTTTATCATTTCATATCTATACGTATATATAATTTATTTTCTGTCAATAATGCATTTCATGAGTATATACTAAATAATGTATATAAGATTAAAAAATGTCTACCTTATTACATTTTCATAAATATGTGTAATAAAATTTTGCGCAAGTTGGATTACACTATTTTGAATTTCCTCATGAATCAGAATACTTCCTTTTTACATGATGAAAGTTTGTTCAACACATTTATTAGTAATTCTTTGTTAATTTTACAATACGTTCAAGACCTAAATGCTAGGAACGACATCTATATAATGCCCTCGTTACAAGAAATTGTAAAGTTACTGACTGATGATATAGATAACCTTAAAACAAAAATTAACGAAATTAAAAACAATTATATACTGTTGAATAATAAGAACAATTGGTTAGGTCTTGTTACTAAATTTACCAGTGCTTTGTTGAAGGAAGACTCTAGTGATGACATGAATTCTACTAATGAAAACCTTGAAGAGGAAAAAGACGAGACCAAAAATTCAAAAATTTCGTTAAAAAAAATTAAGCTTATTTTGTTGAGGAGACCGGATATAAAACATGTTGCAGAGAAATCCATTGTTATTCAGGAATTTGTTGAGTGGTGAACTTTTTTTTGTGTCACTACATGATATGTTGAGTCGTGTGTTAAATGTGTCAGATACTTTTTTTTTTTTTTTTTTCGTCTTTTCGAAAAGCTGCAAACGACAAATGGGCGCCATTATATATCCAAAATGTGCGAAAGTTATTTTCCAAACCGCGTGCAAGTTCTCGTTAGGCAAAGTTCAGGCTTAAAAAGTGGTAACCCCCCTTAGGGATGAACATAAACGACCATTAACAAATGTTGGAAAGTACAAATGAATATAAATAAATGTGCTTACCTTTGCATGCATGTGCATATACGTGTGTATATAAGTATGCATATACGTATGCATATACCTTTATATATATTTTTGCACAATACCCACGTTCATATTTGTGCCCATTTTTCTTTTTTGTCATAATATAACTTCAACTTTTACGTAAATAAATTTTAAAATTTCCTTTTTTTTTTACTATCTTGATTCATTTAGCACCTTGCAATTTCAAAGTGTTACTCTCTAAATTGTTCTTACTTTGCTCAACGAGATTTTTCATGAAATACTCGCCTGCTTTGTAGGAAGACCTGACTAGCGGTCCGCTAGCAATATATTTGAAGCCCATTTTTAGCCCCTCTTCTTTGTAATAATCAAATGATTGAGGAGAAATATATTCTACAACATTTAAATGATTTTTGGTTGGTCTTAAGTATTGACCGAATGTTATAACATCAATGTCGTTATCTCTTACATGATGCATAGCTTCGAGTACTTCTTCTTTTGTTTCTCCTAAGCCTAACATTATGCTTGTTTTTGTATACAATTTAGGGTTTATTTCTTTAGCTTTTTTCAAAACGAATAAGGATTGTTCATAATTTGCTCTCCTGTCTCGCACATATTTCTGCAATCGCTTAACCGTTTCAATGTTATGTGCATATACATCCATTCCACTTAAAGCTAGTCTCTTAACTGAATCAATGTTTCCTTGAAAGTCAGATACTAAGCATTCAATCAAAATATCTGGTCTTGAAAATTTAATTAATTCAACAGTTTTTGCAAAATGGTTTGCCCCTCCATCTGCTAAATCATCTCTGTCAACTGAGGTTAAAACAATATAGTTCATATTCCATTCGCATACAGCCTTAGCTGTGTTAAAAGGTTCATTAACATCTGGGGGTAAAGGTTTTGATGATGTCTTCACTGAACAAAATTTACATCCTCTTGTACATGTATCACCTAACAGCATAATGGTAGCTGTTCCTATATTCCAACATTCACCTATGTTGGGACATTGAGCTTCTTCACAAACCGTATGCAATTTTAATTTCTTTAAATCATTTTTTAATTTGTTATATTTTGTACCTGTTGGTGCAGGAACGTGAAACCAGTCGGGTTTTTTTTCTGGCATCTTGTTTCCCACCTTAGGTCTTTGTAATTCCATAGCTGGCCTTCTGCCATCGCTGCGGCTACTGTTATCACTACTGCTATTGTTACTGCCACTGCTATCACTACTGCTATTGTTACTGCTACTGTTATCACTACTGCTATTGTTACTGCCACTGCTATCACTACTGCTATTGTTACTGCTACTGTTATCACTACTGCTATTGTTACTGCCACTGCTATCACTACTGCTATTGTTACTGCTACTGTTATCACTACTGCTATTGTTACTGCCACTGCTATCACTACTGCTATTGTTACTGCTACTGTTATCACTACCGCTATTGCTACCGCTAGCAGTGCTATAGTCTTTATTACAAAATTTGATGCTCTCTGGATTGTCTTCCCAACTCCTGTTATCGTTTACACCATCTCTATTATCGACCACATTATCTTCCCCATTATCACTATCTCCTGACCACTCGTCCTCGGGGATTCCAGATGCTACATAACATTTACTAACAGTATTCCTCCGCATGTACTTCTTATCATTATCCATTCGTTTACTTAGATCTAAATTTCGACCCAATTTCAACCTCCACACGTGACATTTTTTACATTCTATCTTGTTATTTTTATATTTAAGATATTTTTTTTTTTTTAAAAAGTCCTTTATATATAGTATTTTATATCTAGTGTAATAAGAACGACGTTCAGATTTTGCATAAACTATTATGTTACCACTTTTTAATATTGCAGAAATGGAAAAAAGTACATGTGTGAAAAATAATAAAACGCAAAAATACATACTTATGAAATATAACGGGATATATATTTTACCAAAAGAACATATACTGGAGGGATGAAAAACATACAAAGCGGGACAGATATTGTAATTAACCTTAACAACTATTTTAAAAAGAAACAATATATTTTGGAACATTAAATTTTTTACCGATCTACTCATCGGTTAAGCGTTCATATTTGCACTTTTTAGGCAGTTCTCCAGGATACGTATTTTAATTTTTGAATATCTGAATATTTGTACATTGTCACATCTAAATATCTGCTTATTTGCTTATTTGCATATTTGTATATTTGCATATTTGCATATTTGCATACATGTATAAGTGTATGTATTCACTTAAGTATGTATGCTGTACGTGTGTATGCATGAATACAAGCACATATACATGCATATAGGCATGGGTACATTGGCAAAAACAAAGGAATACATGTATTATACCCCAGTGAAACTCACATATATATATATAATACATACATGCTGATACATGCAGAACAAATATTTGTGGAGAGGTCACCATATTTATTTTTTTGCCATTTTTTTCTAATTGGCTTTTTATATTTCGTGCATTTTTTCTTAACTTTCCCACAGTTTTTCTTATCATTTACGAGGCCTTGCTTTTTTCTGGTAAACATAAAGGAGTACAAAATTTATGCGTGACTTAAAACATATGTTAGGCCAAAAAAAAAGAAAAAAAAAATGCTGAATAAGGGCAACTTCAGTTCTTATATATACATCCCAGGTAGGTTAAATGAAATTAGGGAAATGAGTTTGTAAGAACTGGTTTTTACGCGGGCTTATATATACATGCATACATATATATATATATATATATATATATATATATATATATATATATATATTTTTATACACGCTTCTCCCACCTGCAGTGAAATGTAACAAAAGTGTCAAAAAAAAATGCGAGCTCTGTTATGAGGTTTTGTGCAAACTAGTAGAAAAGCAATTTAGCTTATGTAATGATAAGAGGAAGAATGCAAATTTTTATAACGGTAAAAATAATAGCTTAAATAAAGAAGAAATATCAAAGCATGTTTTTTACCAGCTAGATAATTTAAATCTAGGAAAAAACAAACAGAATGGACTGGAGGAAACAGATTTTAACGAACCTTTACATATAACTATAGCAGGTTCTGTGCATATAAAAAAACATATGATTGTGCCGTTTATAGAGAAAATAAAGGAAGAGTTGCAAAATCAGAGCTGGTAATAATTGGAATATAAGCAATCGAACAAGCGTCAATTTAATATTTCTGTTATTGTATTATTGTGTGAGTGTATGGGTGTATGCCTGTGTACATATATGTGCAATTGTGCACGACTGTGCTTTTTTTTTCCCCATTTGTCAGCACCGTTATTGGGAACGTTTGAATGATTATTCATGTGTATGCATTACATATATACATGTATTTACATGCTTATGTTTGTATACCCACATCTATGCATTAATATGCCCTCTACATTTTACCTAAAGTTTTCACCTATTTTTTAAGGATAGCGTTGACTTATATAAAAGCCAAAAACACACGAAATATTTTTGCTGCTATTCTGTGAAGTGGGATCAACAAGAACTGCACTTAAACTCTTTAATAAATAAAATAAATGGAGTATTAGAGAAATTCGGATTATCTAACAATTATGCAAAAAGGATGTGTCATATATCATTAGCATATACTGATGTTAACTTGGAATTTATCTTAGAAAAAAACAAATTAAATACAAAAGGAAGCTTCTGGCCAGATATAAGCGAAATAATAGAAGAATATAACTCCGAGAAGCATACCAAGTCTGAGGTGCGTACCTCTACTGATGTGCATTCAGCAAGTAATAACGATGTTTTTTACATTTACGTTAGTCGTATTTGTGTTCGGGTTGGCAACAAATTATATGAAATTCCGTTTAAGAGTTTTCATGATGATTTAAACTTTCTCCCGTCTGACAGCTCCTACGCTAGTAGCACATAGGGGCAATGCATTAATATATATATATATATATATAATTAGAACAAGGGAATTTATAACCTTCCTATTACTATTCCATATTTAAATACAGCAAAAACTGTAATGTTTTTTTTTTATATACTACGACCTGTATTATGGTTAAACTTTGTTATGTACAATCATACATATCGAAAATGTACGTCTTCCATTGAAGCAAAATAGATAACCCATGTAAGGACTTTTTTTTTTTTTATCATAAATAACAAGAAATGTTATGAGTAAGTTTAAATGCCTAAATAAACATTTATATTCAGCCAAATATTTTTTTCTTAATCTTTTAGAAATAGAATGTACATTGTGTTGCGTACCTTAATATTTATTTTTTTTGTATTCATTACAGCAAAGTGCAGTTAAACTCTAATATTTTGCTGTTATGAAAAAATAAAATATACTATATTGTAATACCCCGTACACAGATATATAAATATTTAGTAAACCCAAAGGACGGCCAGCCGATAATTTTTACGTGTTCCCCTTCATAATGAGAATTATTATCATGCGATAGGGACAAAGTCAAGATACGCAAAAACTTTTTCGCAATCAACAGTTCCGTTCTTCCATAATGAAGTTATTTCATATATTATTTACTCCTGATATATATATATATATATATATGCATGTTATGCTCCTTTTTCGTAAGTACGATTTTTATGAACAGTGAAAAACAACGAAACCATAACGTCAATGACTATAATATCAGTGACCAGAATAAAGTGCATATAACCCAGAAAAATAAGGCCACTGTTTTGGCGTATTTTCTGATAAAAAAAAAAATATTATATATATATATATATGCTTTTGCGTTAAATCTCATGAAAATATTAACATGAAAAATTGGTTTTAAAATGCATAAATGTATATATTATTATGTTTTTTAATTTTTTTTTTTGGTGTAAATTAATAGGTATTAAATAGATTTTACGTTAAAGTAAAAATTTTACTTTTATTTTACTTTATTTTTTCATTTATTTTAGAATATTTTTACATTTATTTTACTTTAATTTTACATTTATTTTACTTTAATTTTACATTTATTTTACTTTAATTTTACATTTATTTTACTTTAATTTTACATTTATTTTACTTTAATTTTACATTTATTTTACTTTAATTTTACATTTATTTTACTTTAATTTTACATTTATTTTACTTTATTTTTACATTTATTTTACTTTATTTTTATAATTAATTTATTTTTACATTTATATTATTTATTTTTATTTGATTTTTATCTGTATATTTACTTTGTTTTATTTAATTTTTTCTTCGTCTGAGCTAAATGAAAACAAAACAAATTTTCAACAATGCATGCATTGCAGATATTGTTGCTAAGGAAAAAAGCGTCCATATTTAATGATATGCACATGTATATATAGTTATATGTATACATTTAAATATATACATACAAAAAAATTAATATGAATATATAAATACTTATGTAGTATATATGCAAATATATGCATGCAAATTTTATACATACAAATATATACATACAAATATATGCATACAAATATATACATACAAATATATACATACAAATATATACAAACAAATATATACAAACAAATATATACAAGCAAATATATACAAACAAATATACATTTCTATATATATAATATGTACATATATATATATATATATATATATTTGCATATAAATGCTTAATGCGCATGCTATGCATTTATAATACCCATTCGTAATTGCATATAGAGTCAAAACTCTCTTGCAGAACTTTTTTAACATTAAAAAAACATAATGACGTAGAACATAGTCAAAAAATTGAAAATTTATGCTTTTAAATTTATACTTGTATATGGAACACATGATCGTATGTGGTATATATTCACGTTAAACCATATGCAAGTATTATATATGTACATGAATGGGCATATGTATGTGCATACATGTATATACATTCATGCTAATGCAAACTTTAACTGAAGAAAAAAAAAAAATTAGGAAAATAATGAATATAAAAGATGACGAAAGTGAAAATGTAGTTAATAGCAAAAATTTGAAAAGAAATACAAAAAGAAATTTTGAAAATTTTAGAACATTCAATGATGTTGAATCGTTAAGCAGTGTTTGTGGACTGTCTTCGAATAAGAGAAGCAACGTTACCACATCGAAAGATAAGAAGTTACCTATATATGATAACAAACAATTTATAAATGACTTATGTCCGCAAAGAAACAAAAGAAAATTAGAAATAAATTTTGATGATATAACAAGAAAACAACAAAAAAAAAAATTAAGCGAAACTCCAAAAAATTATTCCTTGCCACATATTTTATTAAATAGTGGAAATGTCTTTGCCTCACATGAAATTAATGAACAAATCGTGAACAATTCCATCAATACGAATGGGGAAAGTCTGAATAACAATGCATTCACATCAGAAGAATTATTGTTAAAAAATGAATCAGAAGTAGGTAAAAATTATTCCAATGAGTTGTCAATTATTCCTTTTGAAGGAAATAATAATAATTATTATTATTACACTGCTAATAGTTTTCCCTATTATAAATGTGAAAATAATTCAGTTCTTAGCAGTAATATTAATAATAATAATACTGTGAAAAATATTTTAAGTATATTATCAAAAAAAGATATTTTTTATAAAAATGTGTTGAAGAATCAATTAAAAAACAATAAACCGTTAATGATAAAATGTGACCAATTAAATTTGTTACTAGGAAAATATAAGTGTGAAAATGAAAATTCAAACAATAACTTTTTTATGAATAAAAAAAATTCTGTAAGTGTTCAGGATGATAGTTACGAATTATGGAATGATATCTTAAATAATTCTGATGTGACATTTGCTGATAATAGTACATTAAATTTAAACCCCACAAATAATAAACAGAATATTCCCTTTTTCCTAAACAACAATGATAAATTGGGTAACAGCATTAATGATTCATATTTATATAGTATATCAAATGAAAGTTTAGCTAAAGATATGTTAGGTAGCACTATTACTAACCTGAACAGTAGTAGCACAAATGCAGAAAATAACTCCAGTTTGTATTTTGGAAAAATGAATAATTGCCACATTTCCTTCAACCAAGATATGAAAGAAATGAAAACATGTGAAATGTTGAACTTTTGTCCAGGTGAAAGTAGTAATGTAAACGATCCAAACACTGGTGTATACTATCCTAACACTATTTCTAGTTTTAATATAAGTGATCATGATAACACATTTAATAATGTAAGCAATGCTATTTTTGGTGTTTCAAATTTCGAGAATAATGGACACAATTTTTGCAGTAGTAATGGCCTTAGTAATTTAAATAGTATTCACTATTTCGGAAACAGTAGCAATACAGACAATTTAAATAATTCTAGTAACATAAATCGTCAAAAGGAAATAAACAACTGCAATAGCAAAAATAAATAAAACATTGATAAAAAATTATATATGACCCCAAAAAAAAAAAAAAAAAAAATGAGGTTCAGATTAAAAGGTAAATTAAGTATTAGAAGACATATCCTTGATAATGCTCTAAAGGGTTAGTGCTTCATTTTCTTTTAATCTACAGAAACGTAATTAATACCTCTCCCTGCGCACATATCTGATTAGCATTTGGTACACATCTGATAGTTATTTGATACATATCTGATATCATTTGGTACACATCTGATAGTTATTTGATACATATCTGATATCATTTGGTACACATCTGATAGTTATTTGATACATATCTGATATCGTTTGATACATATCTGATATCGTTTGATACATATCTAATACTTATTTGTTACACATTCGAAACTATTTACACGATTGGTGAGATTAATTTTATTACATGTGTAAGCTCATGAATTGCAAGTGCTAGTTGCTCCAACTAATTAAAAATAATTATAATACAAATTCAGTTACACCCGAAAGTTCGGAATTCATTATTTCAAACAAATAAAATGTATTTGAAGGGATGTAATGCGAAAATTATTTTTGTGTAAGTTGTTTTGAGCTGCTTTTAGCTGTTTTCCAATTTTTTAGTTATCATGTGGTTATGATGCAAATATTTAAAAATTTGTTAATTCGAAATTTTGAAAATATGAAAATTTGCAAATTTGTAAATTAGAAAATATGAAAATTTGCAAATTAAGTTACTAATGTCTTGGGAACATGTTTAACCTGCTCCAGTTTAATATAAAACAAATTTCATAACATCAGCGGAAACACAAATATTACCATGTCAAAGAGTAATATTTTTAATTAGCTGAAAATTTATAAGATGAAAAAAAATATAAATTATTATTATTTTTTTTTTTTTTTTATAAATGTAAAATATGTACGTGTTTATGTATGTATGTGTACATGAACCCATTCTGTGAATGGCTACTGTGTGAAAAACACGATTTGATTCTTTTTACAGGAATCCATGTATGAATAAGATTAATGCATTTGTGCCTTAAACAGTTAATGGTGAATTAAATTCACACCATATATCGTTATCAATTTTTTTTTTTTTTAAATAAAGTTGAAGTTACATTTAAATGATGAGCATTGATCATGCTGATTAATTAGAGAAAAAGTATTAAAAAATTTGCACCATCTTTAATTTTTTTGATTTGTTTTTTTAATTATTTAATTGTATATGTAAAAATATGTGTACTTCTATATATATTCGGACACTTGTGCATGTATTGCTATTTACTCATCCTTATTTTAATAAATTGATTCATTGTTGCGCATTCATTGTTAAGTTCATATATAATTCGTAGCAAGCTTTTTATATATTTATCTACGTTTTTGTCTTTTAATTTATTCTAAGCGCATTTTCTGATTCTCAATGTAAAAGACTTTCTTCTATTTATAATTAAAAGCTTTAATAAAATAAAAATCTTATATAAATCAGTTAATTCAAAAGAAAAAAAAAAAAAAAGAGATTGCTGCTTGTGTATATATTTTTAAACAAAAGAATTATTACAATTTTTTATTAAAAAAATCTTTTTTACGACATGTCTTCAATAATAAATTGTAAAAACATATCAATTTCGTTTATATTAATAAAACGATTAACTTTTTGTCTCCTTTTAAGTATACATAAAAAAAAAAAAAATTAAAAATTAAAACAAGGAACGTTATTGAACAAAAATAGAAAACGGTGTTTCACTTACTAGAAATAGCATATATGCATAATTATTCATATGAAGAGTAATTTTAAAAAAAGAAAAGCAGTTTTTTTATTTTTGGAAACTTATGCATATAGACGAATTTGGGAAAATGTAAAAATACGTGCACAATATATATATGTACACTATATGATATATATTATTGTAACGAATTAGCCCGTTTTCCATTATTGTGCTACCACATTTTTAGAAATTATTGTAGTGCAAATTAATAAGAATTTTCAAATATGAGACATATTTATTCTTATTTTTGTAATATTATAGCTACTTTTTCAATCTATTGTATACAATTTAAATTCACATGAAATCATTTTTTGAGGATTGAAGCTGACAAACGGTGCGAGCAATACAAATAGCCGTAAACATAGTTGTAGATGATCTTGGATATAATAGGGCATATAAAGCAAGCCACTATCTACATAAACGTATTAATACCTGGGAACAATCTTTACACTCTTTTCTATTTCTTTTTACCCTTTAGTAGTAAGCTCAATAAATATAAAATGTCACCAGTATAATTTCTTTGTCACACATACTTACATATTTACAATACAGAGCAGAAAAGCATATCATTTATTTTTAGCTGCTAGTTATATGGTAATTTATTATTTTTTTTTTTTTCCATCCTTTTTAATTTTTATATGAAAACATAATTCTGTAAAAGAGAAAGTGGATTTACTTTATAATAACGAAAGCTAAAAAATTGGTGTGTTAAACTTACTATATTTTACAGCTTCTAATTATATAAATTACAAAAAATATAAAAATTTACTTTTTCTGTGAAACTTATATTTTTATGGAATTTTTCGTAACTTTTTTGTATAAAGTTAAATTTATGCAAAATTTTCACTTAAGGAAAAGTAGTAGTAAAAGGTGGTAATTAACATTTATACTTTATTAAAGTGTGTTATAAATAAATAAATAAATATATATATATATTATATATATATAATAAAACAAAAAAAAAAAGAAAAGAAAAAAGAAAAAAAAATCACAAAAAAACACAATGCAACAATGAAAAAATTTCTTATAAGTGAAACTTTCTTCAAAATTCATTTAATAGAAGACGCTGAAAAATAGTTATAAAGCAAAAATAGAAAAAACATAAAGTACTATGTACTAGGTTAATACTAGTGGAGAACTGTGTAGAAATATTTTAAAAATAGTTATTTTTGTATTAATTTTACAATTTTTTTTAACATTTTAACTTTGTAAATAATTTGGACAATTTTTGCAATAATAAAAATTGACACAATTTTTACTTATAATGTGTATATATATGGTACATGTATATATTTACACAAATATATACACATTTTCCTTTTAACATACCTTTTCCCATATTTCTATAACAAAAAACGAGGGAAAAAAACGATTTCGTAAATAATATTTTCTGTTTATAAATTGCTGCATTTGCTAAATGTATGCATCTTGGACGTCTAATAAAAATTATTAGAAGGCAATAAAGAAAATAAAAAAAATAAAAAAAACAAAATCTACAAGTGATTTCTACAAAAAATATGAAAAATTATTCTATTCCATTTTTTATTTTAAATTTTAAACATAAGACTTCTGCACCTTCATATTCTGTTTATTTATTTTTTTTTTTAAATTATATTTATGTTAATAAATAAAATGTGTTAAAAAAACACGCATTTGCCATTTGCAAATAAGCAATAACGTGTGTATTAATTTAATTCTTTTTTTTTTCTAAAAAAATATTACATATTTATTTTCTATATATTAAATTATTTACAAAAAAAAAAAAAAAAAATTACGAAAATTTTCACTTTTGCAATTTAATTACACACATATATTTTTCTTTTTAACTATATAGAGAGTAATTGCAATAAACAAAATTTTTATGAAATTACACAAGTGCGTGCATAAAGATGGCGTAAAACAAAAGAAATAATATAATTAATTTAAAAAAAAAAACAAAAACTTTAATAATTAAAATAGTGGGGAAAAGAAAAACAAAAACTAAAATAAAAACAAAAACAATAAAAAAAATAAAATAATAAATAAAAATCTAAAGTGTTAGGTAGGCAAAAATATTAACATTTATATAGGAAAGAAAAAATATGAAGATGTCCTTTATGTATATATACATATACTCCTATTTACATATAATTGATGGATTATATAAAATTGAAAATATTAATGCATATATACATTATAACATTTGCATACACCTTAATTTGTTATATGAAACGTAACTTTGAAAATTTATATTTTTTAGATATTAATAGTTATAAACACACTGAAAAAATTTATAACACTAGTACGTTAATTTAGAGTTGCATATTAGGTAAATTAGCGAATCATTCATGTTGCGTTAAGAGCGTAAAATAATAAAATACTGTAAAGTTTTATACATAATTATATAAATACACATGTACGTATGTATTTACGTACATATATGTTTTTAAACTGAGTATATATATATATATATATATATATATAATATTTTTTTTTTTTCTTTTAAAAATAGAAGTTAATTGCGTAAAAGGAAAAATATGTACCAAATTGTTAAATTACCTGTCTGTAATTATACAAAGATATACATTTTAACACTATGTAGAAAGTAAAAAGTTTATTTCGTACTGTTTAGTTCCACGTAGTAAAATGTAATTCAGAATAATTCAGTACATTTTTAATTGTTTATTTTAAATTTTGCATCGTACATTTATATATATATATATATATAATATATACATATATATGTATATGGATGTATATATTATTTTTTCTTTCTTTTTTTCTTTTATGCACTTTCATTTAAAACATCTATAATTACTATTAATTATAATTAGAAACTAGTGTGAAGGCACATTTAATAGGGTGTACCCGTAAATAAGTACTTAAATATTTATATATATATATAATATTACTATTATTCTGTTCGCCTTTTTTTTTTTTATCTTTGTTTTCCACAATTTAGAGGGGTGCGTCTTATTTATATATATTATTTTTGTTAATTTTGGTACGTTTACATATTATGCAAAACTTCTATTATTTTTTCATATTTTTTTATTTTATTTATATATAGTTAAGTAATTTACATACATTTTTGTATTATTTGTATGCTATTTTTAGTAACATGATATATATATATATAAGAATACATACATACATATACATATAAGTATGTACATTTTATTTCAATCATAATTGCATGTTTAAGTAGAGAAAATAAGAAGCATATTTGTAAAAACGTGAAAAGTTATTATAGTGACAATCGTAATACTTTAAGTTGAAGTAACAAATACTTTTTATGTAAATTTAAAAATAGTATATTCTTTTTTTTAACATGACATATGCAATAAGATAAATGCAATATTTTCACAGAATTATTATAAGAATTATTTATTTATTTTATTTTTTATTTTTATGCTTTCTGTTTTTTCGTATTTCGTTCTTGATTATGTGTTTATGCATTTATTTTTTTTTTCAATTTTTTTTCTTTTCTTAAGATTTTTTCCTTTATTCACATAACACGTGATGCATAATATGTATATTCCATTTGCATAATGCTTTGTGTTCACAGAATATAATACAAATTTTTATTTTTATATATATATATATATATATATATACATACATATAATATTTGTAGAAATACGTACACTTTCATTTATTCTTTATATACCTTTTTTATTTCATTTAACATTTTTTTTTTTTTTTTTTGTTTATATTACTATGCGTCTAAGTATGATTTTACTTAAACAAATATTATTTTTTTTATTTTTTAATTGATGAATTTATATTAACGTGTAAAGGAAAATAGCATTTGCACATAAAGATATATACTGTACTAAGTAGTTATTTTTTCTTTTTTTTTTCAATATTTAAAATATAAAATCAGGGGGAAGAGAAGGAGTATTTAATTAAGTGATACTTTTATCGCATCATTTTTTATTGAATGAGGAATGAAAGTTTCTTAAATTAGAAGAAGTTGTAATTATTATTCTAACATACCGAGCAAAAAAGAAATAGAAATAAGAGTATATTTTTTGAAATAGTTATTTTCTATATATGGAACTTTAGGAAATTTTTTTTTTTTTTTTTTTTTTGGTCATCTTGATAATTCAAAACTAATCATTAAAATATACGGGAAAATGTAATATATTTATATACGTATTATAATACACACACAGTTTATTGTAATTAATGTTTAAAACTCTCAGCTATATATATAACCAAAAAGCATCCATATTTGATATTTAAATGTGCACATATATACATATATATATATGTATACACGTACATATGTATGCATAAAAAATGAGCGTTTATTTCTTATCATTTTACACTTCTTTCGTCTTATAGAACAAAATAAAAAAAAAAAAAGACGAATAAAATGGAATATGAATTGAATGCTTTAATGACAACAATTTGATTTTTACCTGAGCATGCAATATGTGCATATATAAATATATATATATACATATAAATAAATAGATAAAAGTAAACAATAATGTAAATTTTTTTTTTTTTTAGGTTAAGAGTTGAGACCAAAACATGGACGCGTGATAGCCATGATCTATTTGATTATGAAGCTCAACAAGTAAATAAAAAAAGTTTTTTAATTTCTACTCCTATAAAGCTTTTTCGCTCAAAAGCACAAGTTTCGTGTGTAGCTGATAATCCACAGTGCTTGCCTAATACAGCACAAGATTATCTTTTATCAGTACGACCAGAAGAAGGTAACAAGAAGAAGTTACGAACAAATTGTACATTTTAATTAATTATATTTTTTATGTATTTCACATGTACAAATCATAATAATTACATGTGAATGCAAATTTTTGCTGACGTGAAAGGGAACAACAACAGCAAAATAATAATAATAATATAATAAACAACGTACGCAGTGATTTATTTATCATCCTATATATATATATATATATATGCGCTTATGTATATCCATATATACAAGTCCGTGTCCATGTGACCTCTAATTAAATGAGGGGCGTTTATTGCAAAGAAAAAAATTAAACGAAACAAGTATATATATATTTTTTATATCTACATAAATTGCTTTTTTGTGTTATTTTAAAATACAAAATTTTCACGCAATGACATTTTGTATTTAATGGCGCATATTTTTTTTTTATGAATTTTTAATTTCATTTTACTATATTTCATTTTAACATATTTCATTTTACTATATTTCATTTTACTATATTTCATTTTACTATATTTCATTTTAACATATTTCATTTTAACATATTTCATTTTATTATATTTCATTTTATTATATTTTTTACTTCTTTTCATTATTAAAGATAAATATGTGATATCACCGGCTGAACATTCCCTAAGTAATCAGTACAACGTAAAAAAGCTTTGGATCATTGTGAAGGATTTACCTGAGAAATTTTATGCGTTACACGAAAATGATATTATAAAATTAGGAAGATTTCGTCTAAAAGTAAGGCAATTCATTGAATCAGTTGATACGTTAAATTCATTAAAATTAGATGATTGTCCATCCAAAAAATGTGAAGCAATATTAGACTCTTCGAATATACAATGTAGAATATGTTTAATAGAAGGTAATCAAGAAAATGATCCATTAATATGTCCATGTGATTGTAAAGGATCTATTAAATATGCTCATTTGATGTGTTTAAGAAAATGGATAAATGGACGATTGAATTTAAATGATCAACTGTTTTCAGGTTCAGTTTTTATAAAGGATATATGCTGTGAGTTATGTAAATCGAAATATCCGAAAAGTATAAAACAAAATGATGAATTAGTACAACTAGTAAAAATTCCAAATTTGAAAACCCCTTTAATAGTGTTAGATAATATTATAGGACAAACAAGTAAAGGAGTGCACTTAATTAGTTTTGCTGATAAAAAATATCTTAAATTAGGAAGAGGACATGAATCCGATGTTCGAATTCCAGATGTTTCTATTTCAAGATATCATGCTACTATAAAATATGAAAAAGGATTATTCAAATTAGAAGATCATAATTCAAAATTTGGTACATTAGTTGCTTTGAGAAAAGCTAGAGAAATATGTCCTAAAGATACCATGTCTCTACAAGTAGGTAGAAGTGTCGTAAATTTCAGAGTAGATGAAGAAATTCCATTCAAGAGTGGAACAATTGATATTATTGAAAATAAAGAGGTTATAGATTCATCTGAAATAGCTAATAACGAAAAGAGCAATACGAATATTACTCAAATAAATAATACCAATTTAGAAGAAAATAATAGAAATGCTTATGAAGGGAATCAGTTTGTTGATCTAACAAATACCACTAATACTATGCAGAATTCTTATGTTTCTTACAGAGTTGACAATTTTGTGTCCTTATTAAATTATCAAAATGAATATAGAATATTTGGTTTAAGAAATTGCTACAACCTTATGGAAAATGGTAATAACAATAACAATGAGCAAAATTTGGTCCAACTGAACTGCTCAGGAAACAATATGAACATTGAAGGTATTCAGGATGACCTTGATATGAATAGCAATGAAAATTGTAATGGAAATTGTAATGGAAACAGTAATAGCAATAACAATAATGTTAATAATGACATTAAGATTAATGATTCCATGAATGCACAAATAGTTGTACGAAATAATAATCAGAACATTCAAGAAAATAATGAGGAAGATGAAAACAACAACAACAATGACAATAATGATGAAAACAACAACGATGAAGAGGGAGATGACGATGACGAAAATAATGCCAGCGGAAATAATAACAATAATAATAATAATAATAGTAGCAATAATAATGGAAATAACGAAAGCAATGACAGTTGTAATAATGGTCATAATAACAACAGCGATCGTAATGATAATGATAATAATAGCAATGACAGCAGCAACCAGAACAACAGTACCTATAACAGCAATGGTAATAATGACACGTACAGCAATAGTAACGGTAATAAAAAGAATAACAGTAGTAGCTACAACAATAGTAGCAATAGCAGTAACGGAAGCAGTAGTTCTAATAATAGTTATAATAACAAAATATGCAGTAGTAATTATGACAGTCCTATTGAAAATAATAAATTTTTAAAGCATACGAACGAAAATTGTAGTAATATGTATCATAATGAGAATATAAGTAGATACAATAGAAATGATTCTGGAAATTATTGCAAGAACAATGATAAAGATACATCTTATAACGGTAGAAAGAATGAATATATACGCAACAGCTGTAATACTTTTTGTGACAAAGCTTTAAGTGCACTGAATAGTCATGATAACTTAAATTTTATTAATAGAAATAATTATATAAATTATGAAAAAATGAATATTGAAGACAATTTTTTTTTTCGTAATGAATGGAAAACTCCTCAATTAACAGATTTTTGCACAAATAATGATATTCTAAATAATAATTTTATATTTAATTGTAATACTAGTTTAGAAAAAATGTATGATTCTGTTAATAATAGTAGTTATCAAAAGGAATTTAATGAAAATGTCTTTCCATATTCTTATTATCATTTTAATAAAAATGAAGGAGAAACGATTAATGGTATTTTATATAACCAAGCAAATTATAATGACACTTATTACACTGGTGACATGAACTTAACTAACAATAAACATACCGCTTATAATGATCCTAGCAAAATGCGTAAGAAAATTGTAGGAATAGAATCTAATAGTCTAAAAGATATAAGCGATATAAATAACGAGGAAAATTTGAATGACTCCCTAACAAAAATTCAAAATTCTAGCAGTATGAATGGCTATTCATTAAACTATGAAAATTGCATGGTAAATAAATACAAATATAGTAAGTCGTTTATGTACTCTACAAAGGACAGCTTACACAATGCTGATGAAGTAAATGGGACCAAGCTGGACGGGTGTGACAGCAACGACCATAACAATAGTAGTAGTAGTAGTAGTAATAGCAGTAGTAACGAAAGAGAAAGTAATAGTAATAGAAGTAGGGAAAAAATGAGCGTCACTAAAAAATTGTCGATATCATGTGGTAACAACAATGCGCCATTAATAAACAATTATACTGTTGATGCATGCGAACTAAAAGAACAACATATGTTGAAAAACAAAACAAAAATGATTAATTCGAATAATAAGAATATTATGTTAGATTTATATGATAAAAAAAATGTACGTCATAAAAAATTAAAAAAATGTATGAATAATGACAATGCAGAAAGACCATTCATTGTAGAAAATATGTACCAGAATAATAATACTTTGAGTCTTTGTAAAGATGGAAATATGATGCCTAGTAGTATCATTAGTAAAGATCAGAATTATGTTTACAAAAATCAGCACAACGTATCGAAATATATAAAGGGAAATTTAATGAGAAATAAAGTATCATGTACAAATTTTTTTAACGTGCCTTTTCATAGGAATAATTTGAACGATGAATATTTGAATTATTATTTAAAAAAAAAATACTATAGTGAGGAGTCATTTTATAAAGAAAAGTTGTATTATGAAAGTCCACAGGAGTATAAATGCGATAGAGGTAGAAATAGTTATAGTAGGATGAAAAATATTAATGATAGTAGTGGTGGTGATAATAATAACGGTAGCAGTAATAGCAGCGATAAAATTAGTGCAAAGATTAGCGGTAACATCAACAGTAGCAGTAGCAGTAGCAGATATAAGTTTAACCATAAGTATTACTCACAAAGTGTAGAAACGCACAAACCATACAATGTCTTCAATTTTAATGATAAACTTAGTGTGAACCGAAACAATCCATACGTTCTTATTAACTCGGTTAGTTGTGTTGATAAAAAATTCAACTATAATTACAGGGGTGGTATTCCTAATTTTAATGTAGGTTCTGATTTTGTTTTAAATAGTTATTGCTCGAATGGTAATCTTGCTTATTTTGATGTGCCATGTTTGTTACATAACTCAAACTATGCGAATAAAAAGAACCAATCTTTTTTAAACCTACAAAAAGACAAAGATAATTACAATAACAATAGTAATACTGGTGGTAGCAGTAATTACAACCCAAAGTATAAC